>NC_072791.1:160082822-160382822 GCF_028583425.1 Eublepharis macularius | reverse complement strand
TCAGCACGCTAAAGGTGCATTTCTGTTACATTTGATGTCTGTTATCATTTCCCTTGTTCTGTAGATAATTGTGAGGAGCCATTGGTATCCTCATTACCCATGACAGCCTTTGACAGCTCCTCTGCGCTCTCCAGCAGTCACAGACCCAGCTTTGCAAAGCTCAACAGACGGGACGGTAAGATCACTGTCACAATATTGCTGTAATGCATAATTCATTTGAGTCCTTCTTTCTAGGGCCTTCAGAGTCTAGAAACCTACCTTAATATTCCATAGGCAGTATTTGTTCATGGCAACCTAGGAAACTGCTGTGGAAACTTCAAAGGGTGGTAGAAATTCATTCCAGGAATTAATCTAGACTCCTTTGCATTTGGTACAGGCTAGATCTGCTTTCTTCAAAACTTCATTTTGGATTAGATCCAATCTGATAAAGCTCCTCTGGAATTCTTAGCTTCCCTCTTTTTCTTTTGTTTTCAAAGTGCCATGGGATTCCCGCCCCCCAAAAAACACTATTGGGCCATATGAGCCAGCAAAATAGCTAGTTATCATACCAGTGTGGACCTTCATGGAGGCCCAGACAATATTAGTGAGGAAAAAAAACCCATATTGCAGACTTTCCACATGTGTTGGGGCTTTTGATATACAACTAGTATAGTGTGGAAAGGAGAAAGAATGCATGCCATGCCACTGAGATAACATCAGGAACAGTCGCAAGCAGTGTAAAGATCCAAAGCCACATATTTTGTCCCAAACCAATGCTACTAACTCCCATTATTTATGATTTGTATCTCTCTCCTGTAGACCACTGGAATCTCATCCTTCTGGCATTCTATCCTGCTGTACACCTCATCTTCATTTTTGTTCAAGTTAGTTTTCCTTGTCCCAAGTGTTCAGCAGAATTTTGCCTGAAGCATCCGGGACTCAGCAGTGATTCCATAGTAATCTGATTCCTCACCACCACCCTGATTTTACTCCCTATCTGGCAATCTTTTATCTCTCGAATGTCTATTATTCTTACCATATAATGTGACCCATTTTTGGGCCACATTGCAATTATATATATATGGGTTAGAAAATCATTGGCATAAAACACCTTAAGCATGGAATGCAATTTTCCACGTATCAGATGATTGTCAAAAGGATGGCTTCACACTTTAGGATCATTACTATAATGTATGTCTGGAAAAACACAGACCACCTATTTAATGGAGCCTGGACATTGGAGAGATGTGAAAAATGCTGTGTGCTTATCTTATGGCATGAAGGGCACCTTCTCTCAGCCAAAAAACAGCCCAGTCAAGTCCAGCATAGATTGCTTCAAGTTTGATTTCATGTTCTCTGAATTGACTTACCAGCTGGCAAATGTGTCGAGACAGTTATCCAGAGCCGAGAATGGTTTTCCACACCTGCTTACCATTCAGTTGCCATCCTGACACATTTGCTAGGAGTCTGCCTTGAAATAATCCATGCTGAGACACTCTAAAGCTAATTTTTTAGAAGGGAAAAGTTTTTTTTTTTAATGAACACCAAATTACTTGTTATTTGACTTCACCAGTGCCCAGGTTCACTGAATTTATGCTCCAGTTTTATTAAGAGACAAGACTCTATGAAGATCATCAGATCAGATCAAAAGTATATCTATATTTAACTGAGAATTGCTGATTGTCCTTCCTGATACTGGAATGAGGATTGACTAGGGTCCACGCTGGGATTGTAATCAGGAAATTAGAGTAGGTGGTAACTGGTTGAGGCAAATCTTCTTTCAGAGCACAGAAAGCTTCCCTGACTGGTACTTCCCAAGCTGATTTGATTTTTCAGTGATTAAGGTTCTTAATTTATTTCTGCTTCACTCAGAACATTATGACTAGGAACATGTGGCTATTTGTCTTTGTGTGTGTGCATGTGTTCCATGTTATAATAGTAAATGCGCGCACGGGCACACACATGCACAAACCTGGCTTCCAATCTGTACATGTATCTGAGGTCTCTTACATTTCATCCCAACTTTGCTCCCAGGAGCTCAGGGCAGCATACATGGTTCTCCCATCTTCCCAGCAACTTTGTGAGATAGATTAGGTTGAAAGAAAGAGCAATCGGCCTAAGGTCACCCACTGATTTTCCATAAGAATTTGAACTTGGGTCTCTCTGGTCCTAGTATAACCATTATCCTGCACTAGTCAGGTTGAAGCACACTAGAGCAAAGAATCCTTGTATCCTTACTAATATGCTGCTCACTCAGCTCAGAAGCATGTAAGACTGGGATGATCCTCATGCCAATTATTTTATGACCTTACTATCCATCTTTTGTCACTAAATATCACATGGCCAGTTGTGGCAGACTGTTGTTTTCCATAAGCCAAGCAATTGCCTTACAGTAATAGCCAGAGTGGAAACAGATTATACACCCAATATCATGCTTCATTCGAGAGAGAGGATTTGAACCCAGGTCTCCATGGTGATTGGTTGACAGTGACACTCATGATCACAGCATATGGCTATACTTGCTTAGCCATTAACTATACTTTACTTTAATGATACTGCTCATACAGCCTATTCGGCTCTGAGTAGTGCCACACTAAAATTAGAGTTAACTATTTAGATGGCATTGGGGTAGTTGTCATCTTTTACCTAAAGTTCTCCAACCACAGTATCCATGTCCAGTTATTATTCCTGTCCAGAAGATTACATCCCCAGATGGAGCCTGGGGTGTGTGGAGTTTGGGAAGAGGAGGGACCTCAGTGGGGTGTAATGCCATAGACTCCACCCTCCAAAGCAGCCATTTTCTCCAAGGGAATTAATCTCTGTAGTCTTGAGATCAGTTGTAATTCTCCCAGATCTAGTGGCACCACCTGGAGGTTGGCAACCCTATGCTCAATTCCTGTGCTCATGGTATCTGGTTCGGATGGGGACCATAGTAAATGGGGAGAAGGGATATTAGTCTTCATCCTCATGCAGTTTTCCAGATCAAAAATAGTCTGGGGAGCACTGTTCACCCCACTGGAGTCTGTACATTTCTGTAAGTGTACTAATGGGATCTTTGTGGATTTCCCTAGTGGGGCAAATGGCACCCTTTCAGGTTAGAAAAATGTTATTGGGGGAGGGGGTAATAAAGGCCTTTCTTTCCATGTATCAGTGTCCCAATCAGGTACTGCACATTCAGGAGATGCACAACTAACTGAGAGATAGTGGGCATTTAGATGCAACCCATGGAAAGTGAAATATGTAACTTGGCCCTAAGGAGTCCAGTTTAACACAGGCTGGCAAAAAGTACTTACCTGTGTAATGTTGCAGTGTCTGCTTTAAACTGGAGTGACATTATCAATGTTCACCTGCACTACTGATCTCTGTCATGCTAAAATTGTACGTGTAGGGGCAGAGTACCCAGTTTAAACAAAGATGTTGAGTCCATCCAAAATTGTACAAGTACATTTTTTTCAGTCAACATCACTGTTAAATTTAATAAGGGTTGCCAGCTGGCAGTTGGCAACTAGCAGGAGTCAGGGGCACCATCGGGCTACGGTGTGGTATCACAACTGGAGAAACCCAGAAGTAACATCATGCCAGCCTAGGAATTTCTAGGAACTAGATGGTAAAACTATAGTTTCCAGTAATTCCTAGACTGGCATGATGTTACTTCTGGGTTTCTCTAGAATTATTTTCTTCTCACTAATTGTCAGAGTGCCTACAGGCAACAGGAGCTGGAGGTCAGGGATTTTTCATCTCTAGTGAGAAGCTGGTAACCCTAATTTAGGCCTCAGGGACTTTCACACAGGTGTAGAGTGGTTGAACTGATACAAAGAAAAGAAGGCTCTTCTGGAAAAATCAGCCTGCACTTTATACTGGGTTTCCTTTTATCTTCAACAGAAACATAGGTAGGGGAAAGACCCCATCAGTCTAAACCCAGCAGACTGTAGCTGGTGGCTCAAAACAATTATATTATCTGCTGACCTATAGCTGCATATGGGACAGATACCCATTGCTATATTTAATAATAAAGCTGCTGATTCCTATGCCAGTCAGGAATGCCATAAAGTCACAGCAAAGGTAGGGATTTTCTTGGAGGATTTATCAGGCGTATAGAAAAAACATGCTTTGATAAGTTAACTAAGAGAACAAGAAAATACTGGCAAGAAATGACTATGCGTTTAATGTTGAGATTTAAAGGGAAAGGGGAGAGGGGAAATTATCCTGCTCAACCTTATAGAATCCTATAGAAGAAGATCTTGTGAATGTGAGAAAAGATTTCAAAATTGTTTCCCCTCTTGTGATTCCACACAAAAATTTGGAAATTTCCCATCAAGTTTTGAACCCAAGCATGGATTTTAACTAGGATAGAAGGAGAGAGGGGGACCTGACACTTACCTTCAGTTTTCTATTTGCATGCACACAAAGTGCACATGTGCTTCCAGGCCTGCATGATGATGGCACATCCGGGAAGTTCTTTGGCCCGTTTAGAGCCAAAATTGGCCCCATGCAAAGCATAGAAACACTCCCTATGTGGTTCGATGATGTCACTCCCAGGAGTGAAGTTGCTGTGCCACCCTGGGAGCATGTCCTGGAGGCCTGTTCCCCCTGCCTCCTCCCCACCCCCCGCCGGCCAGGTGAGTCATAGCAGGGGGTGGAAGGTGACAGTGGATGATCCCCCACCCCCACTGGGGAACAGCAACCCTAATTTTAACTTCAGTAGATGAATTTTCTTTAGAAATTTACAGCTCTGGACCAGAAACATAAATTGCCCGTGGAATTCCTCATGTCGGTGTTAAGTGAGGATAACATAATTGCTATAAGGCACTTCACACAATATAAAAAAGCTATAGAAATTATAATAACATACCATGCACTGTACCTTCAGTCATTTAGTATTGTAAAGCAGAGCCTGGAGAATATATACAAACTGGAAGGCATTTAAGTAGTTTGGGATAAATATATACAAAGTTAAATCAAGCTTGACCTAGTTCTACATTAGCAGAAGGTTTATTAGTCAGATTTGCACAGTTTTGCACAATAGAATGTAAGCTTTTGAATAAATAATGAACAGTTGAATTTAAAAGGTTCAGTTGTTAAAGGACAGAATAATGAATGTTCGGGCTGAACCAAACACATTCTGCTTGCGCAGGGCCTTGCTTGCAGGAAGAGGGGTGGTGGGTGGATATGTTCCTTTTTAAAACAGCTGATTTATAGTGCACTGCACTGGAAGGAACTAACAGGGTAGAGAAGAGGGTTGAATTAGAAGCTCCTTTGCTCTGGCAATTTACTGAGAATCTCTCCTGATGAGTGCCTGAATTTGTAGACTTCACATTTTGTTAATCACACACACAGTTGAATAAAATGAGGTCAAGTTGAATAAAAATTTATATAATTTTTTATTCAACTTGACCTCATTTTTCTGTATAAATACACAGAGAAGTTTACAAAACACATGCATCCAAACAGGGGCGTTTAGAAATAGGTTAACTTTCAAGCAATGTAGGTAATATGTACTGCCAAAATTTAGAAACATTGATGCGATAAAATTAAAAACAATATATGAAATGCGACTTCAAATTTAAAGGTACCATAACAAGTCATTTAGTGATTACTTAAATTTATTCTAGTCTAAAAGCTCATGTTGGAGAACAATGTAAAACAGATATAGAAAGCTGATATATTTATTGCTTCTGTGTCCTTTCTTTCCTCCAATTAGACTGAGGGGCTATTCAAGTGAGTGTTGGAGATTACATTTCATCCTCTGTTATTAAGTGTGTTGTTCTCGTGTATAGCTTTAAGAGAGCTCTCAAGCACTAGTTTCTGTTTCAGGCGTGATCTCAAGATCTGCATAGGAGGGCTCTCAGGTGATTCTTATGTTTTAAAATGTCTCTACACAAGATGCCTGGGTGTGTGTTTGTCAACTGCCAGGAGGCATAATGTTAGCTGGGAAGTGAAGTTTTAAATGACAGAGCTGGTGGAGATCCCTCAAGAAGAGGGGGCGGATTCTCACACAGCCCTCTGCTGCCTCTGGTGCGTCAGACTGTCTCCCCTTCTGGAACCTTTGCCCTGCCACCATTCCTGTTTAAAACTTTGAATTAACCAAGCCTAGGAAGGGCAAAGGCTCTGGAAGAGGAAATGCCAGAGGTGGCAGGGCTGTCAGAGAATCCATCAACTCCGGAGCGATTTCTGCTGATTCTGTATTTTAAAACTATGCTTGCCAGAGAACATCGTTTATCCCAACACATGAAGAACATGTCAGCTGTCTTGTTTAGAGAGACTGTAAGGGCTGAACTACAGGAGACGTCTGACACATGTCAGGTTCTTGCAAGTTTACCTTGGTAGTATAGTCGGCAGCAAGACGGGAGAGAAAGAGTCAGTGAGAGGAGCCCGAAGCTTCCAGGTGTCTAGCAGTGGCAGACTCCCCTCGCTTACTCTTTCCCTCCCATTTTGCTGCTGCTACTCTGACATGCCCCCCGCCCCCAAGCTCCTGGAGGAAAACCCAAGTGGAGCAGATTTTTGCAGAGGAGCAGCAGCAGAACCAGAAGGATGGGAGAGAAAGCTTCAGTGAGGAGAGCTTGAAGAGAGCCGAACCTGAATCTGACAAGCAGCCAGCAGTGGCAGAAGGCATGAGACCAGCAGGGCTAAACAACAAGCTTAGTCTGACATGTTTATTGTAGAAAGGGGGTGGACTCCTTTGTTAACCTGGTAAATGGCTCTATTATGGGTACTGTATCTTTAATTGAGTCCCTTTTAAACCCTACCTAAGATGTGTAGCTTTGCACACGGCCGATTATTGAGGTGTGCCTACACAGACAAACAAGAGAACTCAAGTGTCTGTGGGGGTGAGTTTCTGATTTGTGAGTTTTGGAATTGTGAGATGGATATTGTTGTGTAGGTTTGTGAATGAACACACAATTGAGCTTTGAATTACTTTATTGAGTATTTATTTGTAATGTAGATATATGGTGGTCTCTTTACATGACTCCTGATGAAGTATTGCCAAGAAACAAGTATATAATTAGCCGGCACCTGGTAGGGTCGTTTGGGCTTTGTCCCCTAATATGAAATTGCAACCTGTGAGGAGAACACATCTAAGAGATTAATAGCTCTATATACTTGCCAGAGACGGACAGAGCCATTTCTTGTTCCTTGTCTCGCTGCACCTACAAGAGGAAAAGACAAGGTTAAATACTTCACAAGGACACACCTAAGGATGTTATAATTGGACCATTCATCCGTCCAACACTTATTTATTGTGGATATTGTTTGTAATGAATTGGTGTATTTAGATTGTATATTTTCATGAGATATGATATTTGCCCCCATATTCGGAAAGAAGAGACGGACACAAAGGCTTGGGTGAAACAGGGCCTTTTATTGACCATTCAACATGAAAACTTGACTAAAACTTAACTGACGGCAAGGGTGAAACTAGCGGTACAGTTCAAGCAAGGGGGTCACTGTGACCAGCTCCTCGTACTGCATGGGCGAGCACCCCCTGCCCTAGGCGCAAGCCATCCACTGCATGGCTATAACCCAGCCGGCCAGGCTAATGGTTCCCCCCTTTAAAGCGCCATACACCCCAGCCGTAAGGCCCGAGGTAATGCCTTTTCCGGGGGGTCCCAAGGGCAGTCTGCCCTCTCAGGTGGCAGCCGTAAGGCCCGCCAGCCGATCCGAGACAGACCCGCATTCCCCACCAATGGGGATGTGCCACTGGGTGCTCACCAGCCCGCTCTGCCTACCCCAGCTAACCTGCCATCGTTAGGGCCAAGCCTCTGCTTAGGCCCCAACGCCCCACATCTCCTGCAGGGCTAACCTCAACCCTTGCCGCAGGTCAGTAAGAAAGATCTCATTACCTTTAAAGGACAAGTGAACACCATCCCCCCTATAGAGGTCGGCGTACGTATCCCTAATTTGAGGATGGGGTAAATAGACCCCCAGGCCCTCACCCAAAGCCTTAAACATGGCCTTATTGGCCTTACGTCTAGTCCGCTCAACAGCATCATGATCCAATGCCTCCCTCCACACCCGCTGGGGGAGGATGGCCGACCACATAATAAGGACACCAGGCCACCGGCTCAAGATAAACTTAAGATCGGCTTGTGCTTGCAGCGTAAGCACCTTCCCCTTAATCCAGCCTAAATCATTACCCCCTAAATGTATAACTAAGAAATGAGGCGAAGGGGCAGACCTTCCCTCAAACAAGGGAGGCAACAGGCCCGGCCAACGTAGGCCCTGACGGCCCTGCCACTCAATCTGGGCCCAATGACTGAGGCCAAGCTGGGATCCAAGGTGGGTCCTCTTGGCCTGATGGGTGGCCCAGAAGACCATGCTGTGTCCGCAGATGAGGATCCGACACCTCCCACGGTGAACCACAGCACCTAAAAGAAAGAACAGTCAGACACAGCTCAATTCGAGGCAGGCAGAGGGCGGACATACCCCTTGTAAGCCGCTGAGCGCCAACGCCCCACCTTGCGAATAGCAGCTTCTGGGTAACCCATAGCCGCTGCCGTAGAAGCCGCCCCAATTCTAAAAGAATGGGTACCAAACTTGAAACCCTCAAGGTCCAACTTAGACAAGGCCCGCCCAGTAACGGACCAAAACTGATACCTAGTAAGAGGGGACTGATCACCATGGCGAAAGAGAAGGCCCTCGCCCCCTCCCCTCTTCTTAAGGTACGCCCTCAAGCCCCGAACCGGGCACAGTTCAGCGTCAGCACACGAGCCCAGCCAAACAATCGACCCTTTACGACGTTGGTCCGTTTTGGACGTCCGTATACATAAAGAGACCCTCTCCCCCACAAACCGTACATCCCTGAGTAGCAATGCACGCTGCGAGAGGTCTGAGCAAGACTGAGCCACCAACTCACCTACCCTGAGGGCCCCAAAGAAGGCTGTAAGTGCGGCTGCATGGAAGAGCGCAGCTTCATAATCAGACGAGCAAACCAACTGCCAGGCCCCAACCAGGCCCTTGAGGATGGCTGGTGAAATAGGTTGCCTGGCATCAGGCTGAGCGCAGGCCTCCCTAGACCAGCCCTCAAGCATCTTATGAATTCTGAAGTTGCCAGTCACCTCAGGAAACCCCTTCGCCTTGCTAACAAAAGCCAGGGCCGCTAAGAGCCCCCGAATGGACCTGACAGATAGGCCGCCAGACCTTCTCGCCACACAAAACTGCAGAAGATGCTCAGCCAGAATGGGCCAGCTCTGCTCCAAACCGGCCCCGATCCGGAAGCTCGCAAACTGCCATACAACACGATCATATGCCCGTCTTGTGCTGGGGGCGATGGCTAGACGGATGGCTCTGTGCACTTCGTCCCTCCAAAACTCCACAACTCCATGGGCATCAGAGAAGGCGAGGGATCGGCTCTGGGGGCGAGCAAGCGAAAGCGCTCCATCTGCTGGCGAGACAGAGCGTCTGCCACCCCATTGTCGATACCAGGGACATGCCTTGCCCTGAACAAAATGTTCAGGTGCAGGCAACGGAGCGTGAATGGCCTGACCAGCCCCATGACCCTGGGGGACTTGGCAGAGAGGGAATTAATAATGTGCACCACCGCCATGTTGTCACACCAAAAGTGGACAACATGGTTGGAGAGCTCATCCCCCCACAACCAAAGCGCAACCAGGATTGGAAAAAACTCCAAAAACGTGAGATCCCTGGTAACGCCCCCAGTGTGCCACCCCGCCGGCCAAAGCTCAGCGCACCAGTGTCCTCTAAAATAGACACCGAACCCCCAAGTCCCAGAAGCGTCCGAAGCCACCCGCAATTCCGCCTCCAGTAGCAATTCTTCCCACCATAAAGTAATTCCATTAAACGAGGCAAGGAAATCCTCCCACACCTGAAGGTCATCCCTAAAACCTTGAGACAACCTAACCTTATGGTGGGGCAAACGGAGTCCAGCCATGGCCCCACACAGGCGTCGCAAAAAGGCACGCCCAGGCGCCACAGCCTTACAAGCAAAGTTTAGGTGACCAACGAGCTGTTGCAGCTCGCGCAGCGTCACCTTGCGTTTTCCTTGCATGGTGGACAACCGCTCACGCAATTCAGACACTTTAGCTGCTGGGAGACGAAAGGCCTGTGCCACCGTGTCTATCTCAATCCCCAGGTAGGTCAATACCTGAGTGGGTCCCTCGGTCTTCTCGTGTGCCAAAGGAACACCCAGTTCCTCCGCTAACGCCATAAAGCCTGCTAACAAACGGGAACATTGACCCGATCCCTGAGGCCCACAGAAAATAAAATCATCGAGGTAGTGGGCGGAGTCACGGCATTGCTGCCTATGACGCAAGGCCCACTCCAAAAAGGAACTAAACCTCTCAGAGGCCGCACAAGACACAGAGCACCCCATTGGGAGTGCCCTGTCCATGTAAAATTGGCCCTCAAAAGAGAACCCCAACAACTCGAAATCCCCTGGGTGGACAGGGAGAAGACGAAATGCTGACTTGATGTCGCATTTCGCCATTTCCGCACCAAAACCATTACTCTTAACCATTCTAACCGCTTCATCAAATGACGTGTACCTTACGGAACACAAATGCTCTGGAATGGCTATTAGCCCTAGAGGGATATAAAAAAATTTTTGGATGGCACGCATACTTATGGCATGACAAAGTAAAGGTCAACTCGATGTTCCTGCATCATTTTGTAAGGAGAAGTCTATTTACAATCTGGAAGAAGTATAGAACTTACCTACAAGAAGGAACCCCCTTGTGGGTGGTTCCATATGAGGTGATAGATCCGAGAGCTGTGGATAATGAACAACAATGTTTAACGTACAAAGAAATAACTAAGATTGAAGTATCTAAACTTAGAATAAAGACGCAAGAGGAACTATCACCTAACTATGATTGGTTTCAGTATAGACAGATTAGAGACTTATACAACTCAGACTTTGCAAAAGGGGGCATACGAACAGAGAACTCGGAACTAGAGCAGACCCTTCTTAAAGAAGACAAGAAAAGAATATCCAAGGTATACCAAGTATTGCTGAAATGGTATACTGAGGATGAGATAGTTAAAACACAGATGGTGAAATGGGCTATAAATTTCAATAAAGAAATAACAATGGAGGCATGGGAATACTTGTGGAAAACTACAATGAAGACAACGACATGTATCAATATTAAAGAGAACATTTTCAAAATGATCTATCGTTGGTACATGACACCAAAGAAGATTGCGCTAGGGAATTTGAATACTTCTAATAAATGCTGGAAATGTAAGAAACATGAGGGCTCCCTCTATCATATGTGGTGGTCGTGTGAGGTAGCTAGGCAGTTCTGGGGGGAAATAATAAGAGAAATGAGTGAAATTTTACAGTTTCAAATAAATAAGAACCCAGAACTCCTGCTGCTAAACTTGGGAATGGAGGGAATTCCAGCCCATCATAGGACGTTGATTTTTTATATGACTGCAGCAGCTAGACTTTTGTATGCGCAGAAATGGAAAGTACAAGAAGTACCAACTATTGAAGATTGGATCTACAAATTGCTGTATATGGCTGAAATGGACAAGATGACAAGAAAACTGAGAGATCTGGACTCAGGGCAGTTCAACACAGACTGGGAGAAGCTGAAACAATACCTGGAGAAGAAATGGGAGGTGGGAGGAAAACTGTGGCAGTTTGAGAACTACTGAAATATAATAAAAGTATAAAAGAGAGGGGTGACTTTACCGGGGGAGAAAGAGAAATGTGAATTTATAAGCAGTTAGATTAATTGATTGAGATATATATAGATATGTATAGGTCAACTGATAGAGAATAATTAATGATAAGGTTTAAACATGAGGATTGACTAACTAACAATATTTTCTTTCTTTGACAAGATTTATATGCACCAAACTGAATGTATAGAAGAGTTAAATTGATTGAGTATCTGAGGAGTTATATAGAATTACCATAAAAAGTTGAAATGAGTAATATATAGAGAATAAATCAAATTGTTTGATTTAAATGTGGGAAATTTTTATGGTTCATATATTTTTATAGGTTTATATAGAATTATTCAAAACTGGAAAATGGGATAAATTGTTTATCTAAAGACGTATAGTTTGGGTGTATAATAATTAAAGGAGTTAATGATGCACTGCTTAATATAATGGAGAATGTATATCTGTTTTAGACAGAGGAATTTAATAGAAGTAAGGGAAAAGGGACAGAGGGTGGGAAAGCTGTTGGAAGTCAACAAAAGGGGGGGAAAGGGAGGGGGTTAGAAACGAAAAATTAGGGGAAAATTGATTGTAATGTAAAAATAAAAATGTTCTAACCCAATAAAAAATTTTTCAAAAAAAAAAAAACAAATGCTCTGGAATGGCATCGTTAACTGAATCCCCTCTGGGAAAGGACAAGTGATGTATCAGCCGATACTCACCTGCCGCCTTCTTGGGCACCACTCCCAGGGGGGAAACCCTCAAATTGGGAACTGGAGGAACAGCAAATGGGCCCAGAACGCGCCCTTCAGCGCATTCGTTGTCAACCTTACGCCTAACCACATCCTCTAAACCCTTAACTGACCGCAAATTTTGAGACATAAAAGGGGCCCTGGGGCCCTGAAACGGAATCTTAAAACCGTACGTAAAACCTTCTGACAAAAACCGCGCAGAAACTCGATCAGGATAATCCCGCAGGGCCTCAGCCAGAGCCTTCAGTTTTATGGGAGAAGGACCCTTTGTCAGGAACAGCCTGCCCGGAGCCACCTCCTGGGCGCCTGCACCCACCGCCCCGTGGCTTGGGTCAGGGACAGGCTGAGAATGAGTGGGAACCCCTACACCGTGGGCACTCATGCTTAAACCCGCACCCTTTTCTGGAACACACGCCTTGATAGGCAAAATCCCAACAAAGCAGCCGGGGCTGATCCGACTGCCCCGCTGAGGCGCGGGTACCAGAGGTGGAAGCAGGCTTATATAACAAATGCCCACTATCTGCCCTATCACCAAGATTGGGTTTGGCCAGGGCCATCAACTGCAGCCAAAGCTGCTGATGGATTCGATCCCAAGGCAAGGTGGGATCGGAAGCAGCCCGCATACGGAACTCTTCGTCATACTGCATCCAAGCAGCACCAACGAAGTCCGTATATCCCCTGTATATGATATCAATATATTGAAACAGGGGGGCCGCCCTCTAAGGCTGTGCACGGGCAATAACCCCGGCGTAGATCAACATACCCGGCAGCCAATTGGCCCAGGATCGATCAACCTTCCGTCTCCTCATCCTCTCCTTATCGCGCTCATCCATGTCCTCCTTATCCTTCTTTTCCAATTCCCAGAAAAGAAGGGTAAAGACGTCAACGAACTCACCATGCAATATCTGTCCCTGGTGGCAGGAGTCAGGTGGTCTCCCAAAGGGAGGGCCGCATCCCCAAACGGCGTGGCCCGATAGGGCCACGCCCCCAGGGCGGTCGGCTGATAGTAAGGACCCCCTAGATAAGGAGGCCAGAAGGCTGCAGGTTGCCCAAACAGCTGCGAGCTACAACTCGCCAGAGGTGCGGCAACAGGCGGAGCAGGAACGTGACCAGGTCCCACAAGCCCTTGCTGACCTGACACAGGCACGTGACCCCAAGACTGCCATGGTCCTACACCCACCGATTGCAGTTGCCCAGGAATCCCAGACCAAACTGCCGGACTGGAAGAAGAAGCTTGTGTCAGCTGAGATCCCCAGCTGGCAGGACCACCAGCAGTGCCTATAGGCCCCCAGGGCCATGTTTGCGATGTCTGTGGCAGAGCAGACTTACCCTCCGTCTCGGCCTGATCCATGGCCACTGCCACATGAGGAACTTCCGACACCTCAGCCGAGTCTTCCTCCGCCCGTGCCGCAGACTCAGCTCCTTCCAGGTTCTCCTGATGCGCGCCCACATCGCTTACCACACCACCTGCAGAACTTTCAAGAACAGAAAGACGCGTGAGGACATCTCGCTGAAAAGTGGCCTGAGAAACCTTCTTAGAAACTCTACCAGCCCTACTGGGAACTACCTGCCCAGAAGAGACCCCTTTAACCCGCTCCAATGCGGCTAACTTGTCTAAAATCTCTTGCCGAAGCGACCCTGCGTTATCCTCATCAGAGGACGACGCAGGGGCAAGCACACTGACCCTGGGGCACTTAGCCGGCTGCTTGCCTTTGCTATTGCCCACACCCTTTTTAGGGGGCATAATGATAAAGACGGGGGGGGTGCTAAATGCCCACCAACACACAAGCCCCCAGGCCACCTGCAGTAACCCACAACTAGGACCAATACCAAATAGTGCCCCCGGGTCACGGCCACGCAGGTCTCGGCCTATCCTAATCGACCCGGTTATTTCTACCCCAGTATCAATTCTAATGATGTATGTCTATATTTATTGAGGGGAAGAAAGGCAGGAGCCACCCAAGGGCCGCAGAAGCAACGCTGCAGCTCCCACCCTTGGGCCAGAATTCAAACCCCCCAAGGAGGAAAGAGGTGGGATGAGTGATCGGGAGGGGGGCAGCCGGAGACACAGTGAACGGCTCGTGATCTACCCCCCTACACAATCCAATGCCCGCCACACCGCGGTGCAAACCGGGCAAGGCGGCGCCCGCTCAAAAGCAGCGGCGGGGCCCGATGCGCGGCACAAACGGTCCTCCCGGCCAGCCGACTTGCGCCCACAAGGCGAGCGAGCCCTGCAGGGGGCCGGGCCAACCGCCCCAACGCCCTCCCGCACTCAAAGAACCCGGCGCAAAGTAGGCGCCGAAAACCACGGGTAAAACCACCCGCCAGCCAAACCACTCTGGAGTCTCGTCCAACGCTGGCCAGGCATGCGGCCCTGGCGTCCAGCAACAGACGCAGCCGCACGTCCGTCTCCTCCACGATCCAGCCCGAGACTGCACGGAGGGAAAGGCGGGCAGAGCCAATAACGGCTCCTAAACCCCGCCCACAACAGGCACCCGGATGCCCGGGAAAGCCTGCTGCTCTCCCTCCGTGCATGAGGGCAAAGCCAGGCACCCGGGTAAGCGTGCACACACGCTCCGGGAGTGCCTTTTTGTATATATTTATTGTATTTATTAGATGGATATTTATTGATATATATTTATTTATTGGTATTCAACACATTTGGTACTATAGCACTTTATTAAAATATATAATACTTTACTATATAATAGGATTTTGTTCCCTCAGGGAGTTATTCTCCTTTGGTTTTGGTTAACCTTCAGGTGGGGCATGGGGATCTTCTAGAATTACAACCAATCTCTAGACTACAGAGATCAGTTCCCACGGAGAAATTGCCTGCTTTGGAGGTTGCACTCTATGGCACAGACTTGATATTCCCCTGCTGGCAATGGGGATCCCCTACTGTAAGCGGGCACTTCCTTCCAATGCTCAGGAAAATGCTCAGCAGGGGGTGGAAATGGAAACTAGAGGGGGAGTGGAATGTCAGCACTGATGCACTAACATCATTCCCTGTGCACCAAGAAATGATGTCTGCACTCTGCTAAGGGATGCTCTGGTATTTTGGCAAAAGTCTACTGTTTAACCATAGAGTTTTGCCAAAATACCAGAGCCTCCTCATTGTTCCTGGATATGTGATGATGTCTCTACTGGTCACATAGGGAGAGGCATTACTGTGTCACCAGTGACATAATGATGTCACCTTCAAGCAAGCCCCCCCCCCCCCAGCAACCAAGTAAATTCCCATCATTCCTGGCAACACTACTATGACATTATACCCTGCTAAGGTCTCCTCTTCAAACCCCACCCTCTCCCAGCTCCACCTCCAAATCTCCAGAAGTTTCCTAACCTGGAGTTGGCAGCCTTAGATTTATGGGAAACCAGAGGACTATAAAGGAGAAGATAGGAGTTGTAGTGAATGAGCTAAGAAGCAGGAAAAGAAGAATGAAAGTTTAAAAGACAGGAAGGTATAATGGAGTAATGAAACTATGTTCTGATGGTTTTTGGCAAAAGACTTCTGCTGCTTTATGTCAGCTGTGGAAAGTTTGAGGGCAGAACTAACTATTAGATGTTGGGCTTTTATGAAATTTGTAGTTCAGTCCTCAGAGGGCATTTCAGTGGTGCAGTATCACTGATATTTCTGTCTTGGACAGGAGTCCCACCAATATCTTATAGGGAATCTAAAAAGTTGTGATGGAACATGCAAATAAGTGTGCTTAGAATTGGAATCTTAATTGCATTTAAATGCTAGCTGTTTTATTCTGTTTTTGTCATTACTGTACACTAATCAAGTTATTATTTTGATAGTAGGGAGAAAATTTCACTCTTACTTTGTTGATTTTACTCTGTCTCTATTCTATTATGTAGGCTAATATGTTAATATGTTTTAGAATAGCTGGCTACGGATTATAAGGAATGGAACTGAATATAAAACTGCTTCTAATTTTAACATCTTTATATGATTCTATGTTCAGCCACATTTGAAATCCTGCATACGTTTTTGATTGCTCCATCATTTTAAAAAAAGGATGTAGAGCTAGAAATGGTGCAACATAATAAAGGGAGAATATATTTTGTACAAAATAAGGTATTCAAGAATTTTTAGTTTATAAAAGATACGACTGAGATGGGGCATAATAAAGATTTATTAAAATATTCATGGCTTAAAGAAAATGGATAGACTGTGTCTCCTCTCTCAAAACAATAGCACTATGTGTTTCAAGAGAGTTGATTGGCTGTAGATTCAAAGCAGGAAAGAGAGAGGAGAGGAGAGGAGAGATCTTCACAGCACATATAATTTAGGGCATTCACTGCTTCGAGATCTGGTGATAATCACCAGCATGGTTTTTACAAGGTATTAGTTAGATTTCTGGAGAGGACATATATCAACAGCTCTTGATATGGATACTCTATGTTCAGAGGCTGTATCGCTCTGGATAGTAGTTGTCAGGGAAGGCAGCAGCAGAGGAGTGCTATTGCCTTCATGCTTTGCTTGTGGGCTTCATGGATTTATCTGGCAGTCACTCTGGGAAATGTGATGCTGTCGTAGGTAGACCTTATGCTCTTGTGGGATATCATATTTTGATACCAGAATTAGACTAAACCTCTCTAGGTCTAAATCAAACATTCAGGTCTGATTTTGAGGTCTGAATCAAACATACATTCCTAACCAAAGCAACTGCCCTGAAGTCTCTGCTTATCTATGACTGAGGAATCATGTTGAACTTTTTTGTCCCTTGTGTAGATCCCATTTTATACAGTGCTAGAGTGCTAGTGTTGCATATCCTCCGAGTAGGTGAAGTTGGCCAGGAGGAATTCAAACATGAATATATTGCCAGGTTATGCAAGGACTTTTCAGCAGTAACCATAGTAAGCTGAATGTTTGAACAGGTCCTATGAGAGGCTCCAAATAAAATCTGTGTTAAAGTGTATGTGTGTCTCTTGAGTTGGGTTATTAAATTAGGAAAGTATTTAATAGAGAAAATAGGATGTCATGCTTACCTCCCACTGGTTTTTATTCAATCCTAACCTGACTAGCCAATACATTTTCAAAATTAATCATCCTACTTCAGGTTTTATGTATTTGATGTGAATGTTAAAGGAAGGATGTACAACAGGAATGCTTCAAGCAGTCTAAGAATGTACACTATAAAACCATTTAAGTTTCATAATTGTCCCCTCCATTATATAAGTAATGTACGCTTTTCCTCAAGCGCTTGTGGTGTTGTTTGCTCCAGAGGCAGCATACCCCATCACTATTGGCAATCTAAGTTTAGTATCTCTTTGCTAGGAAGGCAATGACAAAAATGCTGAGAGTGGTAGAAGAGGAGGACCCTTCAACTAATTGGCACTATATTTTAATTGAAAAGCTCCACAATTTCTAGTTCTTTTGGATTCCTGAAAGTTCCAGCAGTGGCTTATGCAATGCAACACAGGTATGATTTCTACTCCTATGACTGAGCACTGCTGAAAGGGATGGGGCATACAAGTCCCTCATGGAAGAGTGTCAGGAGACAGTAAGGAAAATTCTGGAGCCACACCTACAGCCTTGGATGGTTACAGAATTTAAAGCCAGCAAGAATCTGGCCTCCATATCATGCTCTGTTTTCCATTTGGAAGCTGTGTGCCATAGGCTTGCTTCTGTTGCTATCTTCTGACACCTTCTGATAAGGAAACGTGTAATCTCCCCCCCCCCACTTCAGTAACAAACATTTGTGGAAATAGGACTCTTCCTTGCACTCTTTCACAAGCAGCTGTGGACTGGAACATATCTGTATGCAAGAATGTGTTTCCTTCCCTGACCCAAAAATGTTCATTCAGGGTTTTGCTTGTGCCATTGTGCAATTGTGCCAGTTAATGCAAATGTAGCAAAAAGCATCACTGGCTAAGTTGGGCTAGTTGTCAGTTGGGCTTGCCAGTTGGCTTCTGCTCCAGCAGGGGAAAAAATGGGGTGGGGGTTCGGGGCAACAACGTATGATATCACTTGTACTGAGAAGTGATGTTACAGTGCTCTAGGAATTCCGTGCTCTCTATGGGAAAAAACATAGACATCTGGGGAATTCCTATAGCATCATGTTGGCATTTCCAAGTACAACTGGCCAAATTTGGAGCCAGGTCAGTGTTGCCCAAATGCAAGCAAAGAGTGTGCTGCTTTAACTGAAATCCACATGTAAAAGATGGGTAAATAAAATTGGTGATGCAATAACATCTAGCTTACTCTAAATGATATTGTCTTGGGTCTTCATTTAGTGACTGCTGGTAGAAATGTCAGTGATTATATTAAAACAGCTTTAGTTTCTCCAGTTTCCTTAAATATCTTGCATGTGCAGAAATCTTCAAATTTCCCCTCCTGCTTGAATTTGGTAATGTCTTGAGGCAACTCTTCTTTTTAAAAAGGCTGTTTTCTGTTATGCTGTTACTAAACCAGAATCCTTAGTTATCAGTGGTATGACATTAAATCAAAGAAGATACTTACTACAGTCAACAATTAAAATGTAGTGATAATTCAAAACAGGCTTTATATAGAGTGGAGTGTCTGTCTGTGTTTATGAACAACCTGTTCTCTGGACAGAAGGCTACTATTAGGACAGAACATGGAGAAACAAAATGGTTTCCAGTTGGCAAAGGTGTCAGACAAAGATGTATTTTATCTCCCTGTATGTTTATACTTCATGCAGAACATGTCATAAGGAAAGCTGGATTAAATTTAGATGAACGTAGAGTGAAAATTGGAGGAAGAAACATTAACAATTTGAGATATGCAGATAACACCACATTCCTGGCAGAAACTAGAAAAGACTTGCAATGACTACTAATGAAGAAGAAAGAAGAAAGTGCCAAAGAAGGATTTTAGCTTAACATCAAGAAGACAAAAGTAATCACCTGGAATTATACAACTTTAAAGTTGACAATAAAAAAACTGAAATTATTAAAAGATTTTCTATTCCTTGGCTCAATAATCAACCAAAATGGAGATCAGAACCAAGAAATCAGAAGGAGATTGAGACTTGCAATGGTAGCCATAAAGGGACTAGAAAAGATCTCTAAGGATTAGGAAGTGTCACTGGGGACAATGATCAAGATCATTTATACTATGGTATTCTACATTGCTATGTATAGATATGAAAGCTGGACAACAAAGAAAGTGGACTCGAAGAAAATTGATTCATCTGAAATATGGTGCTGGAGAGAGGAGAGTTTTAAAGATACCATAGATAGGCAAAAAGGCAAATAAGTAGATACTAGATCAAATCAACCCTAAATTCTCCCTAGAAGCTAAAATGACTAAACTGAGGCAATTGTACTTTGATCACATCGTGGGATGACAAAAAGACAATAATGCTAGGAAAGGAGGGAGGCAGTAGGAAAAAAGGAAAGCCCAAAATGAGATGTATTGACTCAATAAAGGAAGCCACAGCCTCCAGTCTGCAAGACCTGTACAAGGCTGTCAATGATTTGACATTTTAAATAATTAATAGGGTTTTCATATGTCAGAAGCTACTTGATAGCACACAGCACACACATTTATTCATACATTTATGGCTTAAAACAAATTTGCTTCAATTCGTTTTTTCTAAATTGCATGAGAGACCATATACATGTACACTAAAGATGGCCACAAAATGAACTACGGAACAAAATTCCGTATGGAATGGCTGGTTTGTTTGCAGCAAAATGCATTCTGTGGGACTGCGTTTTTATGGAACAAATGAATTTTTCCAGCCGTTCCGTGGCCGGTTCGGAGTTTTCATACCCCATGCTGGTTTCAACCTATTGGATGAACTGGCACGGTGTCTGTGACTGTCAGTTTTACATACCCCGCACCAGTTCCAATGTGGGGTCTGTGAAACTGACAGCTCCTTTCTCCTGCCACTTTGGCAGCAGGAGAAAGAGGCTGTCAGTTTCACAGACCCCACGCTGGAACTGGCACATGGTCTGTGAAACTGACAGCCCGGGCAGCGGGAGAAAGGGGCTGTCAGTTTCACAGACCCTGTGCTGGGTTCAGCCAATGGGCAGAAACTGGTGTGGGGTCTGTGAAAGTGATAGCTCCATTCTCCTGCTGCCCGGGCAGCAGAAGAAAGGGGCTGTATGTTTCAAATGCCCCGCACCGGCTTCAACACAGCAGCCGGTCCGGGGCGGAGGAAATACCATGAACCAATTCCCAAACTGGGAAAAAGTTGGAAGTTCGTGGTTCGTGGAATGCTATGAACCACGAATAACGTGGTTTGGGGTTTTTTTTGTTCATGCCCATGTCTAATGTACACATACTCAAGTAAAGAACATCAATTTCATTAAGCTGGATTCTTTAAAATTATTTTTTCATAAATGGTGCCATGTGTGTTTAAGAGTATATTTTGTCTTTCATTTTTTAAAAGCTGAAAACCCCTAAGCGTATGCTATTTTGGTTCCTTTTGAATTACACTTGGTTGCTGTCGTGAATAAAAGGTCACATACAAGAGTCCTCTGGCACAAAACCCAATCAGGGACCATTTCTTGTACCACGTGCAGCATCCAATGTTTGATGAGGAATGATCTGGGTTCCATGGGGAACTCTGTTTCTCTTGGTGCCTGCACACAATTGCTCTATTTATGCCAATGGGATCTGGGCAAAAGGAAAGAAGAGGCCCCATAGTGATTATTTTGTAAATTGCTAATTATACAGAAAGCTCATTAATCATCTGATCCTTCCAATTGTGTGCGAGATTCTGGGACATTGTGGATATTCCTGATAGGCTGAGAAAAAACTAAAGAGAGCACAGGTAATAAAACCACACACTGCAATTGGCTGAGCTGCTATTAATAAGAAAGTCATTGAAATATTCCTGAAGCAGACTTTACTCCTCTGCCTCAGTTTTTAACCTGCTCTTCTACTATTTCATCTTGGCACTATTGCTGATGCTATAGTAATAAACTTTAATTTTCCTGGGCCACAACGACTGGCATATGCTCCCTGGAGTGTATATGTCACAAGAGGGTGGTGGAACAGATGGCAGGAAAGAAAACGCCACACTCCAAACATGCCAAAATATGCACATTCATTACATTAAAAAAAAAAACAAATAAAACAATTTAGTGAAAAATAATTGGGGGGAGGGTAGAGAAGAGGCATGGCCTCTTAGGAACAGATGCAAACCTGTCTTCATCTCCCTTTGCATTAAATGTGCAAAAAAAAAAGGCCATGTATTGTGTTCAGGAAAGCAAAAATATTTACCTTGGCAACTCTTACAACACCTGGCACTCAGGCTGCTTCTGCAAAATAGAGCATCTTGCAATGCATCTAGATGGCTTGCAATTGCATAATTAAAAAAAAAAAACCTCTTCATTCTTTTTGTTCCTTTTGCATCCAACTAATTCTTTTAAGCAATCTACACAAACAAGACACATGTGGTTGAGTCTATTTATAGTACAAGCATGGTTACTATTCAGAGTCAATGTGGTACAGTGACTGGAATATCACAGTAAGACCTGAGAAAAGAGTTGCCAGCTCCAGGTTGGGAAATTCCTGGAGATTTAATTGGGTGATGGAGCTTGGAGTAGATAGGGGTTTGGAGGGGCCTCAGCAGGGTATAATGCCATAGAGTCCACCCTCCAAAGCAGCCATTTTCTCCAGGGGAACTGATTTCTGTTGGCTGGAGATCAGTTGTAATTCTGGGAGATCTCCAACCACCACCTGGAGGCTGGCAACTCTACCTTGGAAACTCAGAATCCCTATTCAGCCATGAAAGCTTACTGCATGATCTCGGCACAACCATTCTCAGCCTACCTACCTCACAGAGTTGTTACGATGATAAAATGGAGGAAGGAATACATTGCTATCCTATCCTCCATTTTAATGAGTTCCTAGAAACTCAAGTAGGGTTGCCAGATCTGAGTTGGGAAATTCCTGGAGATTTGGAAAGGAGACGGCAGGGTCTGAGGAGGGGAGAGACTTCAGCTGGTTACAATGCCATAGAGACCATCCTCTAAAGCAGCCTTTTTCTCCAGAGGAACTGATCTCTTTAATCTGGAGATCAGTTGTTGTAACCCTGGGAGATGTTCAGGCCTTACCTGGAGGTAAGATAAAAATAAAAATAGCTTGTTAGTTACTACTTCAATCTTTATTACTGTGTTTAACTATGTAATATGTAAAATGGGTGAATAATACAGCCAATTGAAACACAATTAAACTTTAAAAAGCAAAAGAATGGCCTAGCTTTTGCAGTCTGTCCAGATTAATTCTTAAGTGGCATATGAACAGTATTAGACATGTGTTAAATTTTTAAAATCTCATTTCAGATGTCTCATTTTGAATTCCAAATTACGAGAACTATTTGTTTCAGAAAGTACATATGAAGTGGGAATACTCTAAGTTGCCATTCCACGCCACTCTAGGGACAGAGCTATCATTAGTGCAGTGAGTGTACTGCCTGTGGAATCCCAGCCCTGGGGCCATGTGCAAGCAGGGCTAAGGGACAATCTGCATAATTCCTGTTAGCAGGGGATATATGGTTGTGTGTATCAGCCATTGCTGTAAGAGATGTGGGAATTTTTATGATGGTATCAGTTCCAGTGACATTCTTACCATAGCTGCAACAGGCTGAATTTCTCCATTGCTGAGGATTAGTTAGCTAAATGTGGTGGCATTCTGCCAGGGGTATGGGATGTGTAGATTTTGTTCTAAAGATGTGACTGAGGGCAGCAATAGCCAGTAGGGAGCAGGAGATGATGGAGATTAAAGAATTGCCAGGCTGTAGTTGATAAGCAGGTCCACTTTTGTACTATATTCAGCAACATTTACTCAGTCATTGTAGCCCCAAGGGTTGCAGAGACTTGGAGGGAACTAAATGAAACCCTAGGCTAGAATGAAGTTTGAATGGTGTTCAGTGACTACTGCAATGCAATAGTTGCCAACTTGATGTTCCTGGAATGATGTTTCTGTTTAGTCATCATAGTTAACAGCCATTGATGGACCTATCATCACCCATGTCTCTTTTCAAGCCAGCTAAACTATTACTATATTCTGTGGCAGTGAATTACTCTTTGATTTAAGAAGTACCTCCTTTTATCTGTCAGGAGATGGATAATAGATGAAAGATCATGCAAACAGATTGCGAAATGATAGACAATATAGAAATAGATGTGAGAAGATGGTGAACTATGATATGGGATTATGGCATCCTTAGCATCAGTTGGAGATAATATACATAAATTTATTAAGGCAAGTATGAGAGTTATTCTAGGAATGAATCAGCTCTCATCTTTCCCTGATCTCTCCTAGGAGCTGGTGGATGGTCTCCAATGGATTCTAGCACAGAACAATGGATTCAGATTGATTTGGGAGACAGAGTGGAGATTACAGGTGTTGCTACTCAAGGAAGATATGGAAGCTCAGACTGGACAACAAGCTACATTCTAATGTTCAGTGATACAGGTCGCAATTGGAAGCAATACAGACAGGAAGACATCGTATGGGTAGGTCTGAAGTGTTTTGAATTATTAGTTACAGTACAATCAACTATAATAGATATAGTTGTACTCAAATTCTAATTAATCCTTTTCTGGAGTTATAAATATTGTTGGAGTATTTTAAATATTCTAGTTCTCGTGGTAACAAAATTGTCTACACATATCTATAAATTTAAAATTCAGAAGGCAACAGAATGTCAATTAATAATGAAATTCTGGTGAAATGTAGTCAAATATTAATGAAGAACACTTGTCATGATTCATGACTGCTAATATGTATGCACCAAATAATGGGTTAATTTAATTTCTAAATATTAGTAAAGGACAGTGAGAGTTTTCAGAAAGGACAACTAGTGATGTTTGGAGATTTCACCATGATATTGTATGCAGTCTTGGATAAATTCAGAAGGGGATATAGTATTACAAATGTTATACCAAAAATTAGAAAATAGTTGAAGGACTGGAATTTTGCAGTCCTTAGAAATATTTTGCAGTCAGTTGGAGATATTTGAACCCTAAGACAGTCAATTGGAGATATTTGAACCCTAAGATGAAAGACTGTATGTGGGTGCAGCTGGCACATCCCTTGTTACCTGAAGCCCACTGCAAGCTGAACATAGGCCTTGGTTCCATAACCATTTACTTATTTATATTCTGTTCTCCCTGCATAGCAGGCTCAGAGCGGATTACATCACGATGTAAAACAGGTAGCATAATAAAAGCAATTTCAGTTTATAAAAATCCAGCTGCTCCAACATTGTCCTTCCCTCACTAAAACCTCACTAAAACTCATGGGATGGGGGAGGGTGGCAAATGATTATTTAGAAGCTACATCAGTACTGGTAAAATACTGATACTGATTTTATAAATATTAGTACTGATATTATAAATATTATATATCAGTAAATATTATTAGTATTAATATTATAAATAAAGCACAGATACAGAAGGAGATTGTACATGGCGCACAGGTTTTTGCTTAGTTTTGTTGGGAAACTTCTTCTAGCATCTCAGCAGGCAAAAAGAGAACAAAAAAAAAGAATAAAGTTATCCTTTACCTGAAATTAAGGATAGGAGAAAGTGCATCAACAGTGAGTGGTTCAAACTAATAAGGAATAAATTGTATCAAACAGAGATTTTGTAAACTGAGGATATTTAGGCATTTAGTTCACAATGTGTGATATTTCAGTGGAAGGCAGCACTCCTATTTCAATTCAATAATTACTTACAATACATTGCTTAAAAATAAAGTACTGAGATTAGATGATGTAATGATCCACTCCCTCTTTCCCCACTCTCCTTGCCCAAGAATCCCCAAGATACATTGGGGGATCTGTGTGTGAGTGAGGGGGCTACCCACTTGCCCCATTCCCTTGTATCATAAGGGGTATGTTCCTACCACCATTTGTATTCATTAGTTCTTTCCTTGCTCAGTGGTTTGAGGCACTAGCAGTCGTGTCCTACATGCATGCACATTCACTGATGTGCACTGCCCTTCCCCTGTCCTGCTAGCCCTTGAGCTCTGTAAAGTGTTTTGGCCATATGTGGTTGAATGGCCAGGAGCTTGAGTAAGAACTTTTTGGACATACTCTGAGATCTTTAAAAGGGAAAAAAAGCTCTTTATTTCCTAACATCCCTTGACTTTCGTTTCTGAGGAACAGACACAAGAGAAGCTGGAACTTTGAAACAGAGGCTATGGTCAATGCAGTCTACTCCATTTCTACCAGTCTTTGGCTCGTGCGCCTTTCACACAGTATGCTAAATTTTTAAACTCTTTCTCTCCCAGCTGGGAGGGTTTTTCTTTAATCTATCCTGTAATTGGGTTTGAGCTGTGTGCAACCCTGCTCCTTTATCCAATCGTAACAAGGCATGGGTCCTCAACTTTTATTGCTCCAACTCGGAATATCTAAACAGCAGTCTGTCCTGCTTCTTCCTGTCAGGCAGGCCAATGGTCATCTCCATCCTGCTCATTTGTCTCCATCGAGGAAAATCCTCTCCTCTCAACCTGAAATATGAGGAGATCAGTGTTTTGTTCCCAGGAAAGAGGCCTGTGCCTGTTGTGTGTTAAATAGTATATCCTACTTGTCCTTATCATAAGCGTAAGCATTACCCTTTCCTAAGCGTAGTTTGGCAGATCTATTTAACTATTACTTGGAAAAATCTTGGCACGAGGCAGTATTATTTTGATCCCAAAACATCTGACAATGGTGAAATCGTATAAACTCAGTACAGATTACAAGAGCAATATAATTTAAGACGTTAATCAACATAATTGGTAAATACATATATCCAGTTCAGGGGAGGTTTATAAAATTGAGGTCTTTGATAAATAATGTAACAAAGGACCATAAATATTATAGATAATGGAGCTACTTCTGGTATATACAGTATTATAGATGCTGCTGGGGTATTTGACAGGGCTGAAGGAGAATATCTATTTAGAGTACTTGATGCATTTAATATGAATAATCAATTTAATTTATGGTTTCAGTTAATTTAATCATTGTGTAAAGCAAAGATTAAAATTAATTCTGAATTAACAGAGACCATTATGCTATCACTATAAAAAAATAAACCTTCCCATAATTTTAGAGACTAATGATCCATTTTTTTTTATTTAAGAGAAACAAAGATAAAACAGCTATTGGTAACAAATGTAGTTATGATGGATCAGGTAATGAATGAATTTGGGATTATTTCCATTACAAAACTGATCATTTAAGACTAATATTAACAACTGATATAAAACAGATGTATAAAGTACTATTGTAAAAAAATGAAAGGACATTTAGGTAGTTGTTACAAGTTAAAGTCTGTGGACTGAAAGAATGAATGAAATCAAGATAGCAATTCTCCCCAAATTTATATTTTTGCCCCCCCCCCGGTTTTCTATAGTTGATTGCAGAAACATTAAAAGATGAGGTGAAATATTAAGTAACTTCATTTGAGCTGAGAAGTGGCTCCATGTCAAGCTAGATACTCTACAAAAACCAGTTCAAGAAGGTGGGCTAGCATTGCCTAATTTGGGTTGCCAGTCATGACAATTGGTGAGAGATGGGGTGGGGTGGGGGGAGGAACGTACTATGTAGGGTGGATCTTGCCCTCCCCATAATTGGCTGGCTTGTTTCCGCCTGCTCATCAGGTGGCAATCTGGCAATTGGTGGGCAGTGGCTGGAATTACTGGGAGCAATTCCATGCCTAAGGCCTAATATCTAATGTATATTGGCTGTGCAATTATTGTAGCTTAATTCTCAGCTGCGGTTAAAGTCAGATATGTGCATTCAGTTAGAACTGAAGTATGTTAGAGTTACTTTAGAATCCTACCTGCATATTAATGGAGAGAGGAATGTGAATGGGAATTTGAATGCAAAAATTACATTATTTTCAAACAATAAGTCATCAGTGTTGATAAGAAGGGTAAAAAATCAGGCCTGGTATAGGGCCTTATTTGTTAGAAAGATTAGACACAAATGAAATCCCAAACTAGGGTCACTGCATCCTCTAGGGCCCAACCTGGGGGACACAGGGGTCATGGGGGTGTATAGGGGGAATTTAGCTCACACATGTGCTTTGCATGCACACACTCCAGAGGAATTCCTTGTTGCACTGAGAATGACGTCATTCCTGGAATGACAAGAAAGTGAAGGCCCCTGCATGTGGATGATTTGATAAAAATTGGACCCCAAACTAGTGCTTGGGGCAAGGCAAAGAAGTCCTACAGAGTGTGCAGGAGTACTCTCTGAAGCTCCTAGGCCTGTTTCCCACATCTTTTCCCCCCAGCTGGCCTGGTAGGTGGTGGTGGGAGACAGATGCTGGGAATGGGGGATCCTCCACCCCCACCAGGGGAATGGGATCCCTATCTCAAATGCTAGTATTGGCACACAGGAATGGGGATGTAGATGTAAGGATGCCATTCCCCCACCTGGGGTGGGGGATCCCCTGCTCCCATCCTTCCCAGCCCATGCTCACTTACTTGGCCAGTGAGGGCGTGCTCCCCAGGGCACTCCGTCCCGTGGCATGGCATGCCCCCAGGTGGCGTGGCACACTCTCACACCCACAGTGGCCCAATCAGGCCAAAATGCACCCAGCAGTGGGCCCATTTTGGGCCAAATTTTGCACCACAGCAGGCCAATCCAGTCCCTTGGTGAGTGTGAGAGTGCTCCTGGGCTGACCTTTGACCCTCACAATGCCGTCACTTCCCAGAAGTGATGTCATCACACAAGCTGGAAGCGCATGCACACATTGCACGTGCACAGAACTCAAGGACCCAGGAGCATAGCAAGGAAGGTGCCAGGCTCCCAATCTCCCACCGGGGGAGTCAAGGGACCTGGCAACCCTATGTAGATGACGCACCACTAAAGGGGCCTTGGCAAGAAGGAAAAGCTGGGTGAGGACTGGGAGAAGACCCAGGAAGGTGGGGCAGGAGAACTCCTTACACAAAGAACTGAATGACCTTCCTGGATTCAGGCTTTTGTTCAGATCTGAGATTTTATTACGAGGAATTGAGACCTCAAGATGAACTAAGAGGGTTAATCTAGACTGTGTTATTGTTGAGGAACATAAGTGAGCAAAAGGATATTCTATCCAATTGGTATAGGATATTGGCAAATTTAGGTCATCAAAAAGACTCATGTAAATCTTTATGACCTACTGATATAAATTAGATATAGGCTATGAAAACTCAGAAAGAAACTGAGGGATTATTTATTTATTTATTTAATTGAAGTCTTCCCTTGAGATAATTGTTGTTTAAGATTAAGCATTAGGCTTGCTCATCCCTCAGTGGAGGATCCGTTGCCCCCAGCCTCTGCCCCTCCACCTCTCACCTGGTCAGTGAAAATATGGCTGTGCGCACAAAGCATGCCCCCATGTTATGCTGGGAATGACATCATTCTTGGTATGACATGGAAGCAACAGGTCAGGCTGGGGGCTGACTAAGTAAAAATATTTTTCCAATTTAGTGTTTGGAGTCAATTTTTACTCAATTGTCTTCCCTGGCATGACCCATTACTTCTGCATTATACCAGTTATGACATGGTTCTTTGTGCAATGTGGGGCACTTGGGAGCACATGCATTCTTTTCACATACGTTAGGTAAGTGCTTCCCATGTGATTCCCCCTCATGACCCCCCTCCCAACACCCAGGATTTGGGGTGGATTTCTTCATATAAGCTCTAAGTAGGGATGCTTGAGTTCCCACCATTTTGGCTCTTGTTCTGCTTCCCATTTACAAACAAGCAACTGAGGGTTCATTAAACTCTTTGTGAGCAGTTCAAACCTGTTTGATTGGCTACTGTTCATGTATTCAAACAGTACAGTGTAGAACAGTCAGGAACATTTCACATATGCACGTTCCCAAGTGATCTGATGACAATCCTAGATTTCTCCCAGACCTAGGTGAGCACATTCATATGAGAGTGATTCTGATTCCATTCTGCTTCTCATGATCTCCAGAGTTCCACACATGTAAGGGAGGCCTGCAATGCAGAATCGAATTTTCTCCGGCTTTTCCTCGAGTTTTTTCCTTGTGGACATACAATAACTTTCCTTTCCCCAGGAGCTGATTGGTTGGTCGCATGCTGGTAACCACTCTCACTCTTCTCAGCTCTCTGAACGAATTCCCTACCTTTTTATATTAAAAAAGAGTAGTAATGCTGAAACATTACTGTAGTAATATTCATTCTATTCTGGGTTTACTTTTTAGTACTGTCTAAGCAGACCATGGTCACAGGTAGCCTGCTAATACCTTCCGGGTGCCAGAGGAAGTCGCACCACACCTTTCAATTTTTTCCTTTTTTAAGTGTTGCAACACTGAAGCTTTTTTTAAAGAGTTGCAATGTTGCCATGTTGTGATCAGCCCATGTGATAAAAACACATTTGCTTTCAGGTTGCGCAGACTCCACATTCATGCACCTTTGATTGAAGATTTCATTTATTTATTTATGACTGTTACAGTTCAAAGAATTTTCCAGGTTTCATTTTGTGAGGGTTAACAAAATAGTGGTGACTGCAGCAGTGGAGGGCTACTTGATACATCACCCTCCCCAGTCACAATCACATGACCAGGTTATGTCCAATAGTAGAGCTTCATTTCTGGGCATCAAAATCCTGTCCAATCAGCCAACAGTAGAACTTAGAAGGGGAGGGGGATGCTAGGCACCTGTAATTGCAACATTGCAACACACACAAAAAAAGTGATGTGGATCACAAAGCCCAGAAAGCCCGACACTACACCAACACTTTCTCAAACATCTGGAATGAAAAAACAGACACCAAATTGAATCTGCACCACACAATGCAGAAGGCAGGAAGGCCAAGCTAAATCAACATTGATTGGAATGACTAATTATAAATGCCAAATTTAACCTCATGTCCAGAAAGGTCCCTGGTGTTGCCAGTCTCCTGCTATGGCAGGAGTCCTTCCACTGACAACCCCTGCAGCTCACTGCTGCTTTGTTGGCTGGTGGGAGAAAAATAACTAAAAAATTGCCGTCTGGGCAATGACATTCCATCACTTCCATGGAAAACCTAGAAGTGATGTCATGACTTTCTAGAAATCCCCAGAAACTATGTTTTTACTATAGAGGTTCCTGCAATTCCTAGAGAGGCATGACATCACTTCCAGATTTTTCCTGGAAGTGAAGTAATAGTGCCGGGTGATGGTACCCCCCATTTCTAACCCCCCCCCCCCAAGCCTCCTGCCAGTTGCCAGCCACTTTCTGGAAATCCTACCCAGACCTGTGCTTGCTGCACACTATTCCATAGTCAATTATTTGACCAGTGAGTAAATCAGTAATTTATAAACAAACACTTTTTTTTGGTAAGTCTTATTGTTTGATATTTGAGCCTAGCATTATTTATGTTATTTCAAGCAGTAGTATTTTTTGCACAGCCTTATGGGAAACATAGTTTTTGCCCCACATGTCATTTTAATTACCTAAGCCAACTGACTATTACTCTGAGTAATATTTTCACTCAGAGTAATTTGCCGATGTATTTGTCGATGTGGGGATACGAGGGATGGCCTTGCAGTGGTTTGTCTCTTTTCTCCACGGTTGGGGCAGAGGGTGGCACTGGGGGAGAAATTGTCATCCTGCCACCCACTGGTGTGTGGTGTCCCTCAAGGGGCAATACTCTTCCCCTTGCTATTTAATGTATATATGCGCCCCCTCACCCAGGTGGTATGGAGTTTTGGACTTGGGTGCCATCAATATGCAGATGACACCCAATTGTATCTGATGATGGACGGCCAGCCTGACTCTGCCCCAGATGTCCTGGAACGTGCCTTCGAAGCTGTGACTGGATGGTTGAAGCAGAGTCGGCTGAGATTGAATCCCTTGAAGATGGAGGTCCTGCATGTGGGTATAGGGTCCATGGGTGCAGGACTCCGGCTCCCTGCTCTTGATGGAGTGCTGCTTATGCCAGTGTCGAGAGTTAGGAGCCTGGGGGTGGTCCTGGATGCTTCCCTATCTATGGAGACACAGGTCACAGTGGTTGTTCGATCCTCATTTTTCTACCTAAGACAGGCTCGGCAACTTGTCCCTTACTTGTTGACCCATGACCTTACGACAGTGATCCAGGCAATGGTTGTCTCCAGATTAGACTACTGTAACTGGGTCAATGCGGGGCTTCCCTTGGGCTTGATCCAGAAACTGCAGCTGGTTCAGAATGCAGCTGCATGAGTGGTTGCCAGAGCTCCAATAATGGCACATATAACCCCCATCCTCCGTCAACTGCACTGGTTACCATTTGAGTAATGGGTCCCGGTTCAAGGTTTTGGTGTTGACCTATAAAGCCCTACGTGGACTGGGTCCAGCATACCTTTGGGACCGCCTCTCCCCGTATGTTCCCCGGAGGTCACTTTGATCAGCTAATAAGTAGTTACTGATGGTCCCTGGCCCCAGGGCAGTCCGTCTGGCCTCTACCAGAGCTGGGGCCTTTTCAGTCCTGGCTCCGACTGGGTGGAACTCTCTGTCTGAGGAGACTAGGGCCCAGTGGGATTTGTTACCTTTCCTCCGGGCCTGCAAGATGGAGATGTTCCACCAGGCATTTGGTGGGGACTAGGCTGTCCTCTTGCCGGCCATACCACTGAAGACCGTCCACCACCCATGCAGGAGTTCATAAAGTGTGATGCAGGTCATTATGTAAGAGCCAAGCCCTGTGCCTAAAATGCTGAATTTTAATATTTATATCCACCATTTGAGAAATTTTATTGCACATGGAATAGTGTTTTAAATGCTTATTTATAATGTTTTTATTGTTTTAAACTGTATATTATAAATTGTATGTTGTTAAACCGCCCTGAGTCCATCTGACGGGGAGGGCGGTCTAGAAATGTAATAAATAAAATAAATATTTAACCCATTATGTATATATAAAAGTGGCAGCAAGGTAGAAGAGACAAAACTCCATTATCTGAGGCTCAGAGCAAAACAACAATGCTGTTCACTAGCTGCTTCAGTCATTCAATGGAGAAGTGGGGGGATCCAAGACTCAGCATATGAGTTAGTGTGGCTGTCAGAAATGGTATGCTTTCCTGCTGAACATTTTCACCTGGAAGTTCATGGCACTTCTAGTTGTAAAATTGATAAATTGCCATAAGACTCCTGTCTATTTCCGGATGTTGCTCTGGTTATGTAGGTGCCTCTTCCCTTATGAAGGGTATATATGTGTAGGCTGTGACATCCACGAGGGTGAGAAGCAAGGAGCTATCACTCTTGCCTCTTGTGTTTAATGACAGATTTCAATGACATCTATAGCATGTTATTATTGGCTTTGTAGAATATTTGGCTGATTTGTTGGCATCTCAACTTCAATAAGAACAAAGAGAGTTATAGTGGACTCTGTTAGGGTTATCGCTAGGATTTGTGCATCTTTTATATCACCATGTCCTCTGCTTTGTTCTTTACAGCACTGCTCAGCCTTTAAGCATTCTTTGCCGCAATCAAAATTCCTGAAGTATCTAGTTGCAGCATCTGCAGTAATTGCTGGCAGATGCTGTAATCTTAGCAGCCTAGATGTTATCAGGTGAACAATGAAATCTTATCAGAAAAGGTCATAAAATACTATATGGTATAAAAAGGCTAGGAGGAAACCTGGCAAAGTTATACCTTCAAGTGATTCCGTAACACTGTGTGATTCCTTATTTCTATTACTGTTCACCATGGGAATAGATGGCCTGCAAGATAACTGCAGTTTCTACTAATGCTGACAATGGTCAAATACGTTTCTTGTGGCAACACAATTATAGAACGTGAAAGCTGACAAAGAACTGAAGGTCATCTAGCCCTTTATGCCCTTACACTCTAAACTAGGATACTACATACTTACATAACAAATAGGTCCAACGAATATAAACAAAAATACATCCTAAAGTCACCCTGATTATACAGAGTGGAAGCAGAGTGGAAAGAACCTAAATTCCACATTATGCTGAAATTGTCTTTAGTACAGTGTGATGTAGTGGTTAGAGTTTTAGACTAGGATCTGGGAGGCACAGGTTCAAATCTGCACTCAGACATGACACTTAGTGAGGGGCCATGGCTCAGGGGTAGAGCATCAGTCTGGCACAGCAGGTTCCCAGTTCAATCCACAGCATCTCCTGTTAAAATGAACAGGTGGTAGGTGATGTGAAAGACCTTTGCCGGACACTGGGATCGCTGCCAGTCTGAGTAGACAATACTGACTTTGATGGACCAGTTCTCTTATTCAGTATAAGGCAGCTTCATGTATTCATTGAATGACATAGAGCTGGTCACAGCCTAACCTATGAGTCTCTGGATACGATACGATACTACTTATGTGAGGATGGTCAAGTGAAGGGAGATGCAATGGAGCTGGGAGTAGTAGTTTAAAAGCCAAAGGCTCTGTCACAGGAGGATAGTTTAAAAAGACAGGGCCCCTTTGCTCCACAAAGTGTTTGTTAATTGCACCTAATTAACAAACCCTGTGAGGAGCATCTCTGTCAGCTATCTTTTTAAACTACCCTCTTGTAGAGAGGGGAAATTGACAGATCCTTTCCTTCTATCTTTTTAAACTAAAAGTTCTGGCTAACTTTGCTCTCCTTTCATTTGAGCATCCTCGTGTAATAGATTATCATGTAGAGAGACTCTATCTCAAAGGGTCATTGCAAGGTAAAATGGGGAGAGGGAAATTTAACCATGCACACTTCCCCAATATCCTTGGTGGAAGGGCAGGAAAAATGTACAAGATAGATTTACATAACTTTAGGGAGAAAATGCAAATATGCTTTGAAAAATATGTTCAGGTATTTCAAGGAAGTGATTTGTTCGACAAGCTATCAGTGAAAAATAAAAGGTTTTCTGGACTTTCTTTGATGTCTAAAAAAACATAGTTCAGGACTAGAGATGGACACAAACCGGGAAAAAAACAAACCATGTGTTTCGTGGCTCATCAAATTTCACGAACCATGAACCACGAACTTTCACAAACCTGCCCCTGGTTCACAAACTGGTTCATTTGGTTCATGAAAACATCACATCCAGGTCAGAAAACCATCACTTCCAGGTCAGCAGAAGATCTGCAGGAAGTCCATCCTCTGTTGCCAAGGAAACTGATTGATTGGCACCAGGCAGCCTGTAGTGATGAATCAAAAAATGAACCAAACGAACCAGCCTAAAAGTTCATGGCGGTTCATCAGAAATGGGATCTGACGAATTGTGGTTCACAAACGACGAACCGGCCTGGTTCACACTTAATTTTGGTTCGTATTTCAGTTTGTGCCCATCTCTATTCAGGACTCCAACTTTATACATTGTTCTGTGTTCAGTCAGAAGAGAAACTTCTCATGATTCTTTAGCAGCAATCAAGTCACTTGGTAGTTAAAGGAACACTCTTATCAGTATCTCCAGCTATGGGTATATAACAGAAAGGAGAGGCAGAAAAAAGAGAGAAGTCCAAGAAAAAAGGGGAGCCATGGCAGGGGCAGCAGGTAGCTGAACTGAGGAAGTGTTTAATAATCAAGAGAGAGAATATATATGGCTTTCTTTCTTGGCAAGGTAGATGAGGTAAGGGTTGCCCCCCCCAGCAATTGGAGGAGGTTGGGGGGCACTGGTAACTTACCAGTTTCTGTGTGCACTCCACAGCATCCCGCAATGATGTCATTTCAGCAGCAACCAGGAAACGATGGCTTTGCACCAGGTCCAATTCTCTAAAACTCAGCCCCAAAATTTAGTGTTTGGAACCAAGTTTTAGAGAATCAGCCCTGGTGTGACACCATTTCAGACCACACTGGTAGTGATATAATCAGCTGGGGACACAGGCACATTTATGCCCATTTCACCAGCTTGCCTCCTCCCACCAATCAGCCAGCAATCATGGGCAAAGGTACTAATCACTGGGAGTTTGCCCACCATTGGCAGACGTGACAAATCTAGTTGAGGTCCATTTAATTGTATGGAAATAAATGGTTGCCTAGGGTATACTACCTTTCTGAAATTCAAACTCCCAACATATGAGAGAGCTGAGAATATCCTGGTTTAAGGGTTACTGAAAATATCATTCATTGTCCTTTTCTACAAACAACTTTTTCCTTGATTCATCTGAAGTCCCTTCATTATGTATTTATATCCTTCCCTCATAATGGAGAAGTAGGAAACCTACAGAAATCCCCACAAACAAACAATGCCCAGATTTTGACATCAGTGTCACTCTGGTTAAAAATTTCTGTAATTAAGAGCCCCCAAATCTGGGGGGAAATTTGGTAGAATATTTGGTAAGCATTCCTGTTATCTTTTCAAGCCTGTTTTCTGCTTGGCTTGCAGCCTCCTGAGGTTGCTTTGACAAGCAAAAGATACATTAAAATGTATATTAGAAATGTTAGTGTGAATAACGAATGATGACAAACTTCATGTTTAGAAACATGTGACATACACGTAAGCTCAGCTGATCTGTCCAGCTCAGATTATATCCATGGAGTGAGCCTCCCTACAGGTCTCTTGTCAGTGGGGGGCTGTATAGTCATCTCAGCCCCCACATGAGTCATAATGTGATCCTCCCTCTTCCCTTCTCCCCTGTGCATCATTGGCAGAGGTGGATGGTATGGGCCGCTATCTCAAGAACTGTATTTTATTGTAATGTATGATTGTGATGTGGTTTTATTCTGGTTTTAAATGTATTTTATACCCTGTTGTAACCGTCCCTGAGCCCAATTACGGGGAGGGTGGGCTACAAATCTAACAACAACAGCAATTAGTGTACACATCCGAATGTAAGCCATTCCAATAACTATGGATAGTAATAGTTTATCAAATCCCAAACTCTGGTTTTGTTTGCCATATAATCATACATTATCATTTAAACTGGTTTGTTCACAGAGGTCAGCCTCATTAATTCCCAAGTGACAGAGACATCTGACCAGTGTGGCTCAAATTCAGTATCACTCTTGTTTGTAACTTCCTCACGTGATTTCACTAGCAATTCTCCTTGATGTGAGTTGGACTATCACTGTCTTTCTTAGCTGACCTCTCATGGCTAAGAAACAGGGAAGACTTATTTTCAGCTCCCCAGCAGGAGAGGGGACCCAGCACTTTCCTTGCACCTCCTGGGAGTCTCTTCCTCATGCTCATGTACTCCCAGTGCTTACAGGATAACATCACTTCCAAGAAGTGACATCATCATGCCAGCCACAGGTGTGCTCCTGTGCTTTGCATGGGGCAAATTCAAGCTATTTGGGGCCAAAATTGGCCCCAATGAAGCTTGGAAGTATGGCTGCGGCCAGAGCAATAACATTACTTCAGGAAGTGACATTGCCGCACCTTCTTTCCTGGGTTGCCTGCTGGTAGTGGGCAATCACCAGGCAGATTGCAAACTCTGGGGAAAACCCCTGTGAGAGTGCCCGCCACTGGTGAGTAACTGGGAAGCCTACTAACCATGGTGATTCCAGTGTCTTAGAAGCAAACCTGCTCCCTCCCACTTACATAGCTTCATTCTGGCTTCTGTTTCTTGGTCACACTATAGTGATACAGAACTCTGGCTTTAAATGGGCATTGATTATGCAGCAAATTAAAGTGCATGCTTACATCTCTCATCAGCTTGAGTATTAATGAGAAAACTATGCTAGCTATTTGTAAGTGGAATTCAAATAAATCTTTGTGTATTCATTCAGCCTGCATTTATGATGTTGGTAAATTCAGCAGCTGGGATGTAAGATAAAACAGATTAGACATTTAAAACCAATTTTCCAAACCTATTTGTATTTAAATAATCTGTTACAAAAGGACTTTGTAGTTTACAGCAAACTAGGCTTATAATTATATTTTCAATTTGGATGTCAGCTGTGCATAGACTCACTGGCTATTGATTGGGAGATCGAAAGCATAATTTGTATTATGTGAATAAGTAAGTAGGTTTTATTCAGTGTTTTAAGTATCAAATAATTCAGAATTTTCTTTACCTGTACCTACTCTGCAGGTGCCTTTTTCTAAAGTTTGTGTTATTGAAACACTTACGTGAGAACCTGGCTGTAATGCTATATTTCCAAGCTTCTAATGCATTCATATCTTGTATTAAAACCATGTGCTTTTAGGAGAACTTTCCCAAATGTAAAATGCAAAAGTGATAGAACATCAAGGAAACAATAAGCGATTGTTACTTTTCCTTTCTATGTATTATCATGAATCTGGTGATTTACAAAAACACTTTAATTTGTGTGATTGCCCACATTCTCCCTCCTTGGTTGTCCGAGTAGGGTTGCCAGGCCCTCTCAACCTCATGGCAGGGGAATAGCTCCTGGCACTTAACTCTGGTGGGGGGGGCACATGTACTTCCAGGAAGTGACATCATCACGCAGCCCCCTGGGGGTGTGCCCACGCTCCTCAGAGGCTCAGATTCGGGCCACTGCGGAATGCAGGAGCGCTCCTGCCCTCCACAGAGGCCCAAAACGCACCCGTTTCAGCCCAAATCAGATTTGTTTCAGGCCCATATCTGCAATGCCTCAAAACGGACCCAATCCATGCCAAAATGGGCCCAAAACAAGCCTGATTTGGGCCAAAACGGGCACATTTTGGGCCACTATGGAGGACAAGAGCACTCCTGCGCTCTACAGTGGCCCTGAACTGGGCCAAAACTGGTCTGATCCAGGCAGCTGCTGTACACACGAGCATGCAGCGCCACAGGGGAGTGCACACAGAAGGTATGCCCCCCCACTGGCCAGGTAAGTAGGGGTGGAGGTGGGGGCAGGGGTAGGGGATCCCCTTCCCCCGCCGGGGGTCTAGTATCCCTGAGTCCAAGCCATGACGAAGGCTCAGCAGAATCCTCTCACTACCCATAGCAGATGTTGTCTAATCCCAGCCCAGCTCATTTGCCCTGTCCACACTTGTACCATGGGCAGCTATTGTGGCTTGGCTGGCCTGGAGGAGGGACCGCTTTCCTGGCTGGGGATTTGGGTAACAGTTCCCTCCTTACCTCTGTGGCATCTGGAGTTTCTGTCGCTGCTACAGCACCTTCCTCAAGGGCTCCCAGATCTGTCCTGCCACACTGTCAGTTATGGCTGAGGCGACAGGCTGATTCTTCTGAGCAAAAATACTACTTGCGGGGTTGCCCTCTAGTCTGCAGCCATAACTTACGCTGTTCTGTGAAAATTTTTACATCTCACTGTAGTGCCATTGTGGAAGAACCCCCCCCCCCCCCAAGAAGGATTAGGGAATGTTTTTTTCAGGTGATCCAATTCTGTCTTCAAGAATACCAGTAGCCATAAGTAGGTGCAGGATTATCTCCTTTTAAGGAAGGGTTAAAGGAGCTGCCAGAGTGTCAGGTGCAGATAGCCCTAACCTAATATGACCTATCTAACTGCCAGGTGTTGCTGGTCCTGGAAGCAGGGCCTAGTAAGAAGAGGCCCATAATATAACAATAGGAAGAAGAGACCTAGCTGGCAGGGTTGCCAGGGACCCTGGGGGGAAAGGGAGGAATGAAGGAGTTGTGGAGGTGAGTAGTGTGGGAGGGGCACTCACCTCAGCACCCAATATAGTTTTGGAGGCTCAATTGGAACCCATGTGTGACCCATTGCTTGTGTGTTGTGCTGGGAATTATGTCATTTCCAGAGTGACATGGGGGTATTCCAGAGTGTGTGGGAGTGTGCTCCCCCCCATCACATACTTGTATCTTTCCTCCCTGCTGGTCAGGTGAGAGGTGATGAGGGGATTGGCAAGCTTACTAACTGGGTTGTCCACACTGGAGCCTGCCTGCACTGGAACCTCCCTGCCTGAACTGGGGCTACTCAGGGGTGTGCTTGTTGCAGTGAGTTAATGGATTGCTATTTTGTTTTCCCTTTGGAAAAGAAGTGCTACATGCCTGTAAACCCTGCCGCCCCCCTCATTAAAGGTCTGTTTATCTTGTTAAAGTATCTTGCCTCAAGTGAATTTCCTTGACCCTCCAAATCTTTGGAAGAACCCCTGCTTCTGGCAGAATGCTTACCCCACTCTGAGGATATTGATGTTAATGTATGCAAACTGTGGAACTGATGCCCTTCAAGCTCACCTCAGTGCTCCATGGCCTGGTTATTGTCATAATAATGGTGTGTGTTGGTATAGTGAACAATACTGCTCAATAATCTCTCCCTTAGCATGTAGTTGTCCAAATTAAAACTAAAGTATTTTCAAATACACTCTAAGGCAGCCAAAGCCTAACAATTCAGTTCTGTTGTTTAGAGTTCTGTTCCTCCTGCCTCCTTGCAGTTGCAATTAGAGATTTTATTGAAGATCATATTCCTTAGGTTCAGAATACAGGCTTTGGAACCTCAGGGTTCATTTTCAAGTGAGTGAGCATTACACTCCTTAATTTTTCCTCTGGCTCAGGTTGTACATCCAGTCCAGGGAAGAACTCTCTGCCTATCCTATTTACCCCTCTTAGCTTGTGATTGCTGCTGCTATTGCTGCTGCTACTGGTAGTGGCAGCAATGATTGCTGGGAAATGGGAGGGAGGACTCTGCTTGCTTTTCTACCTTTAGATGGCTAGCATGCTACCTGATCTCCCATCACTGCAGTAGATATAAGATATATAGAGAGGGGTGGGTGGGATGCAGTTGGGGGCTCAGCTGGGAATTATGAGCAAACTTTTCTGAATACAGTCTGTGAGAGTTTGCCATCTCTTCTTTTAATTTTTGCATCCTCTTGTATCATAGACTAGTTTCACTTCTACCTGTTCTTCTGGTGGTCTTGCCACACATTTCCATGCCCTTCAGGTAGCATTGTATATTAATAGGCACCAATACAGAACTATATACTCTCATACAGTTATGAATTGGTAAGGATGAGTGGCAAAAATGCTATTGCCCCAAGACAGAGCGTCAAACTTTGGGCTAGCCATGAGAACAGTTTTTTATGCAAAAAAATTCAAATATCACCTCTGTCCACATAGCTAAAGCATTTGACATTACTTTGATGATATAATTGATGGGCACGTATCCACTGCTATTGTTTTATCACACGATGCATCACATTTTTTGTCTGGCTCTTTTTGCCAGGGTGGGGCACATAGTTATCCTATTTTGTCCTAGTTGAGATATATTTGTTTATTACATTTACATCCTGCGTTTCTTCCATCATGGAAACCAAAATGGCATACCTGGGGTTCTGAAATAGGCACTGAGTAGACTCAGTCATTGTTTAGCTTTAGCAAGGTTGCCAGGTCATGCTCTGGAATGCTAAACTTGTTAGCAACTTAGGCAAGACCACTGACAACAACCATTGAGATTTGGCACTGATTTTAGACAAGTTGATGTATAATTATAGTTTGAATATATAATCTTAGTCACTTTTAGAGTGGTTTACATACTGTGTGGAGGGGAGTTCCTTCCAGTCACTTATTATTTGGGGCTGTACCAAGTAAATGGCCATTAGAAAATGAATTAAATTGAGAAAATACTGCAGAGTACAGACTGTAAAACAATTTGGGAATGCATTGTTAGTTTGTGCCTAACAAATGATAAGACAAATAAATGCATCTTTAGGATAAATATTAAATGGATAAAGTTGGCTCACCCACAGTTTAAAAGCCTTTTGGAAACAATAATGCATGCAGAGTTGCCAGACTACAGGTGGTGGCAGAAGATCTCCAAGAATTACAACTATTCTCTACAGAGATCAGCTCCCATGGAGAAAATGACTGCTTTGGAGGGGTAGACTCTATGGCACTATAACCCACTGAATTCTTTCCCTTCCCCAAACCTCACTCACCCCATACTTCACTCTCAGATCTCCAGGAATTTCCAAACCAGTGTTGGCAACTTTATCACACATCATGGTGACTGGCTAGTAGCATGTTGCCCCCCCAGAGGTCAGCAATATGCAGTAAATGCTTATTTAGGGTACAATAAATAACAAGCCCTTCTAAAGGCCGGAGAATCTCCAACCCTGCCAATAATGCCTCACGCCTCTTTTGAACAGAATGGGCTGACACAACAGCACACATAGCTTCAATGGACATGGCTGAACTATTAAATGCCTGCCCTGTTACTTTTAATAACCTGTTTTTTATGCCAATATTTCTTCATTAGAACTTAGGAAAACAAGACTTCATTTTCTGAAGCAGACCAACTCAGATTCCTGTGTTATTTTACAGAAAATGTTACATAGAACTGTTAGCTTCTTTGAATGTATTTGTGGCATCATAAGTTTAATGTCCTGCTCTGGATGTCATTGCCACAGTAATGCCTTGCTTTGGGCCTAGCTGATGATCTGGAATCAGATCACTGCATTCAATTTGGATGATCAGGATTCAGAAACATGATCCTTAGAAAAATGTTTAAGAGATGAAAGCACCAAACTGAATACAAAATCTATTCATTTATCTGATGCATGTACTATTTCAGTGCCTTGAGGTTTCTCTGTCTCTCTCAAGGTTGTAAGTATAATGGTAAAAAAAAACTTCAGGATTTGCATGACCACTCTTCTTTCAACCCTGAATATGTTGAAGTATGTGAAACCTTGCTTCGTTGCTCTTATTTCGATAATCCCCGACATACAACATGTCTTTTCTGTTAATCCTTCTTTGCATTAATCTCTTTTGCAGATTAAAGAATAACACAGTATGACACCTCTCCCATTCACAAATACCTTAATATAAATAAAGAATGAATTTCCAAGCAAATAGTTCCATAATAATATCTGGATCTTGATAAGCAAGGTGTGTTAATAGATGAACCATTTCCCCTGTAACAGGAAACCTTGGTGAGGTGAACCATAAAGAACACAACAGTTTCGGCAGTAAGCATATCATGCAAAAAGTCTCAAATCTGTAATTTTTGAGTAAAATTCGTAAATATGTTTGTATCTGTTTTGTTCTCAAGCTAGATCTTTTTAACAGAAGAAGAGTAGGTGCATATGAATGATTTGTGGATACAGATATCTGTAGAGAATTCATCTCGCTTCTTATTGTACTTATTTAAAAAAGACACTATTCTTGTTGAATCTCAAAATTACATTCTTCCTTAATTGCAAAGATTGTAGAAAGAGCTTCAGGCCAGTGATTTGGTCTTTGATTAAAAGACTAGTGTGGTAGAGTGGTTAGTGTGTCAGACTATGATTTGGGAGAACCCAGACAGAAATCTGCACTCTACCATAGAAGCTTCTTGAGTGACCTTGGGCTTCTCACACGCTTCCTGCCTATACTACCTCACAAGATTGTTATGAAGATAAAATGGAGGAGAAGAAAATGATGTAAGCTGTTTTGAGTCACCACCGGGGGTATAAATGAAGTAAATAAGCAAACTGTGAACCAATTCAAAGAAAATTACTTGTTTGGACCATAATAGTTCATAACCAAAACCATAATTTGATATACAAGGTGTATCTCTGAGACATTGGTTATTAAAATGATGAGGGAAAATGGTCATACTCTTCTTCAGAGACATTTCCATTCTAATGCCATCACAGGATGTCTCTGTTAATCAGTGGTTTGTGTTCTGCCATTTTCTTCTACTTTTATTTTTGTTTTTTCATAGTCTGTCTTTCTCAATGAGACTCATTACTAGACATGGGCACGAACCAAAAAAAAAATTAACGAATCAGCGGATCATGGTTCAGTCCCAGCAACAATCCCAAATTAACGAACCGCAACGACAATCTCCCATTCCCGAACCGAGCCGGATCGTGGATAGTGGAGGCCAAAGTGGGGCACACTGGTATTCCGAGCTATGTGGGAAGGTGGGTGTTGGCGGTGGCCGCCAGGCCTGGCGGGAACGGGGAGGCAGCAATGAGCCACCTCCCCTCAGGGGGCAGGGGGTCTGGCTGCATGTGCCTTCCCGCCAGGCCAAACTGGAGCGCTCTGGTATTCCCAGCAAGAAAGGGCACAGAGAGACAGTGATGTGCCGCCTCCCCTCAGGGGGCAGGGGGTCTGGCCATTCAATGGCGGAACCCCCATGTGCCCGCCCGCCAGGCTGAAGAGGAGCACACTGGTATTCCCTGCGATGGCAGGAAGGTGGTTGATGACGGCGGCCGCCGGGCCTGGTGGACACGGGGAGACGGCATTGAGCCACCTCCCCTCAGGGGGCGGGGGGTCTGGCCGCTCAATGGTGGCACCCCCCATGTGCCCACCTGCCAGGCCAAAAAGGAGCATGCTGGTATTCCCAGTGATACATGAATGGTGGGTGTTGGCGGCCGCCGCCAGGCCTGGCGGGCACAGGGAGGCGGCGGAGAGCGTGCTGGTATTCCCGGAGTGGTTGGGAGAGGACCTATCATCATGAGGAGGAGGAGGGGGAATATCCCCCAGCATCCGTGGGTCCTCACCCGAGGGTCCCACAGAGAAGTAATATGGTGGCAGCCGGCAGTACCCACCTTCCTGCCTTGACGGAAAGGACGGGAGTTGCAGGAGACATTCCCACCCAGTTGAAAGAGGTCCCATCAGGCCCATTGACAAGGGTGCTAACTGTCCCAGGGGAAGGAGGACAAACGGTTACAGGCTGCGCTGTGGAGCTGGACATGGACATTGTCAACCGATTGTATCCATACACAATACAATTGGCTGTGCGAGCACAACCGAGCTGTGTAACCAAGGAGGGAGCAGTAACAGGATAGTCCCTCGTGAAGCAGGACCTGATCTGCTGTCCTGCCTTTGTGGAAAGTAGGGGATGGGCAGGACAGGAGGCATTGTTTGGATGGGTCAGAGTGGTTCCTGAGATGGAAACGTGACAGCAGCAGCAGCAACTGATATCGGCCACCTTCCTGCCTTTGCGGGAAGGACATCAGTCGAGCGACCCATTCCCCCTTGCTCAGAGGGCTCTGCGTTTGCGATGGATGGGGGCACAGAACGGCAGAACTGTATGTGCAACAGTTCCTGAGCTGCTGCGCAAGTGCCCAAAGGAGGCTACCATCAGCAGCATCACCCACCTTCCTGCCTTGCTGGAAAGGATGGGAGGGAGAGGACCTGTCATGTCGGGGGTAAGTGGGAAGATCCCACCCCCAGCCTCCAGGCTGAAGAGGAGCGTGCTGGTATTCCTGGCGTGGGAGGGAGAGGACATGTCATTCGGACCGGAAGCCTTATCCCCCAGCCACCGCAGGTCCTCACCCAAGGGTCCCACTGAGGAACAGTGCGGCAGCAGCCACATCCTGAGCCATCAGCCTCGAGGTTGTAAGCGGTGCTGTCCCAGACCCTGAGGGGACAACCTCTGCCAGCCCAGCCTGCTGGAGTGCTCTGCTCTCACTAGCATCACCCTCAGGGCAAAGTGATCCTCCCACTGACCCCAGCTCAGAAGAGCGGGTGGCCCCCTTTCTTCCCCCAATGGATATTTCACTGGGTGAAGAGGGAGACAGGCTCAGGTGGTGCCTCTTCAGGTGCCGAGTCAGGGCCATCGAAGACAGGTGCTTCGGATTTTTGCCCCTGCGCACCAGGACCTCACAGCCACGGCACCACACCACATGGGGGTCATCAGGAAGGGCCCAAAAGTGCCTCCATACGGAGGCCTTGTAATGCTGGCCGCTAACTGTCCCAGGGGAAGGAGGACAAACGGTTACAGGCTGCACTGCGGGGCTGGACACGGATGACGGGGTGAGGGGTGGACTGAGGGAGGGGACACCACCGAGAGTTTGGGATGGGGACGAGAGGAATCTTTCATAACACTGTATAAATTGCTGTACATGGCGGAAATGGATAAAATGACAAGAAAGCTGAGAGATCAGAACTTAGCAGTACAATCAATACGATCAACAGGATGGGACACCAATTAAGCAATATAATAAGATTTAGGAAATCTGAACCAAGCAGAAGCAAAACTGAAACAAAGCTTAAGGGGTTTGATTTGTGCTGAAAGACTTTTGTCGAGTACAAGTGCCTCTCAGATAACATCAAAAACATATTGTGGCTCCTTCACATGCTAATGTTGCCCCTCCTAGAAACTGAGTTAATGCTGGCACTGGGGCTAACTGCATTTATTGTCCTTGTGGCCTAGAATGTCTCTTACCTGAGCTATGTGAGAAGGAACCAAACTGCAATAGCTTCTACTCTGAAAAATATCAGAGACTCTTGCCCTTTCCTTAATAGCTCTCCTTTTAATTACTACTTTTTTATCTTCTTAGTTTTTATTCTGTGTATAATTGCCAAGTCTTTAATGAGAAGATGAGAAACAGATTTTTTTTAAGTAAAATAAAAATGGAAAACTCCAGGCAGTCTTCCAATTAGAATTCACCCAACAAGTAATGATTTGTTTTGCTGATACCAACACAGAAATGCTGAAGAGATAGCATCTTTTTGCCATTCTAAAAAAGCATCCCTATAGAATAAATTTATATTTAACTTAAAAAAAAATCCCTGCTGGTTTCAGCATAATATGGATTTATTATTCAGAAGATAGCTTTTTTTCCGAATGTGGAAAGAACTTTAAAATTATTTACTGTTCTCATTATCATTAGGAAGCAAGTTTTATCTGATCCCTTTTTTTATAACTGTCAAAGACTCTGCTTTAATATTTCACTTTTTGAATTATAGTTCCTATTGCTTGCAATAGGCAGAGGACAGAGATAAGAGAAATGTTTAATATATGCCCTCTTGCCTGTGCAAAAAGAGGCAGTAAGGATGATGATATCTTTTAAATACATGCAAATATTATGCTTCATACAAAGGACAGTGCAGCTTTTTTGATATTCACCCTCTACAAAGCAAAATTATTTGCACTCAATAGCTTCTAAATTTATGCAGCATGAAAATTTTAAAATAAAAGTGCATTCATTCACCTTGAGGGTCATTTCTCTGATTAATTTTAATTCCAAATGTTACTTTCTTGTCACCAAAAGCAGGCTTGAAGAGATCCCTCATGACGGGAAAAAAATGTAGGCATCAGCAGAATTAATAAATCTTTCAGTGCTTCTGTAGAACGTAACATGTCTACCAGTCTGTCGCTTGATTGTGACACTTTAGAGGAGTGAAATACATCAGTCTTGCAGTAGCCTTGCTAAATTTTTGTGATATGAAAGAACTGGCGGAGGGGGAAATTAAAGGGAAAGGAAACCACTACAAGGTCTGTTCTCAGTAGGCAAGTACATTAGATGGAATGAATAAAGTGTAAATATCTAGGAGCAAAGAATGTACAAATATTACGATTATTAAGTGTTTCATAAGTAGGTTCACTTTTGCAGCTTGAAAGCTTCGGAAAAAGTTGCCTTGCTTGCTAAACTACCACTACTGAAGAATTAAAAGGAATCAGTGTTATAATAGTATAGGGAATTTAATGCAAATTACTTGCTCTAACTTTAAATCATGTTAATTTCCAAGCCAGTTTTGAGAGCATTCAAACTTTCCTTTTAAATGGTTGTTGTGGGTTTTCTGGGCTGTATTGCCGTGGTCTTGGCATTGTAGTTCCTGACGTTTCGCCAGCGGCTGTGGCTGGCATCTTCAGAGGTGTAGCACCAAAAGACAGAGATCTCTCAGAGTTACCATGACTTACCATGAAAAGTCAATTTTTTATATTGCAGTGATGACAGTTGCCGTAAACACTTGTCAAGGTTATAAGAACTAACAGCTTCCAGGTTTGATGTTTCTGTAGTGCTTGATGTTTCTATAATGGCGCCAAAAATTCTACTTTATATTATTTCACTGTGTTCAGCTTTGTGATAAGCCTTTATCTGACCCAAGTAGCTTTCCTCTGGCCCAAGGGAAGCCTTCCTTATGCTGGACGAAGGCTCCACATTTAACTGAGCAGATCAGTAGAATGTGCCTTTTATCTTTTATTAATACTTACTATGTCCAAAATTTAGACTAAAATGATGTTAATAGTTGCAGATGAAAATCAAAAGTACATAATTATGGTGAGAGATTGGCCCCAGTCCAGGGTTCCAGGGTTCATACCACTGCCTTCACCTGCAAGGAGTTATCTGCATAGACTTTAGTGGAAGGGTCAGTTCTGCATTCATACTACAGGTAATTCTATCCCTTCTAAGCTACCACTAGTGTGGTTGAGGAGAAACAAATGGGTTAGGGTTGCTAAATTGCTATAATCAAAATACAGGATAATATACTGGGATTCTGGCCATGAGGTCAATGATAGGAAAGTGAGATGGTGCATACATAGCAACGTTTTACTTACGACATATGCAAAGTTGCATGGCCAAAGCCCTGCATCTCAGTCAGAGTTTATTTCCAATGCCAAGTGGATGGTGGCTTCTCCGGGCTACCTGAGTGCTTCAGAGCAAAGAATGTAACCAACTAGCCTGAACTGCTGCTGAAGTACATAATGTGTTGGCAGTAACTGTCAACAGTTCTCAGCCAATCGTATAAGTTTATACACATACTCATTTTTTAGAATGTTTCTAAAGAGTTCAAAATGTGTGTGTCTATCACTATAGAACTTAAAGATGTTTTCTTGTTCTGATAGTGAAGGATATCATACAAGAATACATTTTTCTACAGTTGGATTTGCATGTATTAGTTGAATTTTCTTTGAACCCAGGAAGCTCCCACTATCCAGACACTAATAATTCAAAAGATTTCTTTCACCCCTTTTGAAAAATCTCAGGTTGAACAGAATTCAAATTTGACATGAAAGCTAAACACACAGAAAGAGGTAAGGTGACATCACCTGGCCTAGACATATGGATTAAGTGTGAGGCTTTATGATGAGGCTACACTTCTCCATACTGAAATGTTCATCTCACTGAAGAAGGTACTTTTTTGCCACAGAGTAGAGAACTTGCTGGGTTTTGAGGATAGAAAAATCAAATAGATTTCCTCACTGCTAAGCAATGAATTGCTAAACTTAAGTTCACAGAATGTTTTTTCGTGTAAAATCAAAAGGCAGCATCTGAGATATATTGGAATTAGAATGGTTGTTACAAATAATGGCCCCCACTTTCCATAGAGGCATGCAGGAAAGCAGAATATATAAAGCTGGCTAAGTAGACCTTTATAAAATACAGATTGCTGAATCTGACCCTTTCTGCTGATAGAGATGATAAACTTAAACATAATGCCTACCTTCAGTGCCATCATTTGAGTTATCCTTGAAAATAATGCATTGACTATTAATGGAGTGTGTCTGTATCGCTTCAGTAGAACAGAGTATTTCATGACCTATTGTCAATAAGGAGATTAACAATGAAAACTATGAAGAAAGACTGAAAGCAAGCGACCTTTCAAAGAGATAAGGAAAAATATCAGGATGATATCAGACTCTAGAAAGCTAGGTGAAGCAGCTGCAAATGTTTGAAGGTTTGGAAGCACTAGAAATGTTCTGTTTGTCTTTTTAATTGGCATGCATGCAGAAATCCTCTTCTTTAAATAAATAATGTTTCTTCTGGTATGTAAATAATAATTATATATTAATAATTGGGTAGCTTCTTTTGTTTCAGTGCTTGCTGCTGAACTGAGTATGAGAACACTGAGTTGTATTTTTTAAAAGGCAGCTGATATCTATGAACATTCACAACCACCCTATATGGAGTCAGACCATTCATCTATTAAGCTCAGTATTTTCTACTCTGACTGGGAGAGGCTCTTCAGGCTGTCAGTCAATGGTTTGGATCCATTAATTCAAGGGTTCCCAACATTTTTGAGTGTTGAGGCATCTTTGGAATTCTAACAGAAGATGGTTAGCACAGCCACAAAATGGCTGCTACAAGAGACAGAGAGAACCACAAAATGGCTGCCATGAGAGGTGGAGCCAGCCACCTAATGTCAGAATCATACATAACAATGATAGCATGTGAAAACTGTTTAATTGAATGACTTTTAAAATTAATAAATTTTAAAATATTTTCCTGCATACAAACAAAAATGGCAGCATCTGTCTTCAGTTTACGGACAACTAACGTACTTATACAAAAGGGAAAGGGGGAGGGGAATGCTGCTTATCCTATCCCCTTTAAATGAGCCCTTTTGTCATAAACTCAACCGTTTTAACCTGTACTATTACTTATGACAATGACAGTTGGTTCTGAAGGTCTCCTTGCACACGTGTAATGGGTTCTGGCCAGATTTTGATAGGAACATAAATTATTTTTGGTAAGTGACCAAAATTTGATATAGTGATGTCATTATCAACTTCCACCTGAATTGTAAAAACATTTTCAAACTGGGGAGATCTGATAACTTCAATAGAAGTTCCAGATAGGTGTATTAAGCATTTTAGCCATGCAGACCAATTATGTTAGGACAGAATCAAGTCCCATTGTGATTGTAGAGTATCACTCTGCTATTTGCACAGGTAAAGTACTTTCTATAAGACCACTGTCAGCATTATATTATAAACATCAAAAACTGTGCCGGCGGGAGGTATATAAGCCCTGCTGCTGCTGTTAAAAAGCCCTATCTGCCCCCCCTTTCTAAAAGCACTTGGTGCCAGGAAAGGTGTTGGCAAGTGTGATGATACCTATGAGCTCCATGTTCGAGACCCCTGCAATAATATTTCTATGGACAGAAGGATTTGTGGCTGAATCAGGGGTCATTTTTGGCTGTAGTAGGATGAAGGACGTAAGAAAGTCACACCTTACAGGTGGGAATCTTTTCTTCTGTGGAAGAAATGTGGTGGATCAAAGCCAGAACAAGGTTTCCACAGCTACAAATGACTGGTATCCTGGAAATGCCAGGCATCAAACATACAAAGATTGTGCATACAAACGTTGTGCTCTGCCACTAATCCACAACTATTCCCCTGATATGTGCATACGTATCTGTCACAATCACTCATATTTATCTGCAGTTTCCATGCACGGTGATCATCATCATCATTATTGTTATTATTATTAAGGATGCCAGCCCTTGATTTTCTATTACATCTCTATGTACCCTTTTGCAACTTCAGCCCTTGCAGGGTTTTAAAAAATATATATATTATACACTCTAGGGTGTTGCTATAGCAGGAGGGTTGCAAGGTTTCAGAAGGTGGCGGCTGCCTCTGAGCATCTAAAGAATGAGATTCTGAAATTTTGCAGAGCCTCCCTTCCTGCTCCTCTCTCTTCAAATTTTGATCAAAAAGGAATTGATTAGAAACTTCCTCAAAATTCCTAAAAAGAGGGAAAAATATATTGTTGGAATTTGGGGAGAAAGAAGAATTAAAATAATTCCTTTTAACACTATTAGTAAAAAGCTTCTACTAATTTGAAATATCTCTCCATTTCCCCTTCTTTCCAAGTTCCTGGCTAGATCCCCATAAGGAACTTAATGAGTTATCTTCCAAGCTGAACAGAATTTCTAACTGGAGGTTGTGTGTAGGAGTGTATGCGTATGAACACGCACATGAGCATGCGTATGCTCTCTCACACACACAACTAAATTTAGATCCACGTATCAGGACTACCATAAATATTTAGTATTCTTGATATTTGGGTCAGATTCCCAAACTGAGTTCAGTTTTAACAGGGAATACCAAATATATTTGGCCATTATTCTCTATGGGGAAACCATCTTGGGGGGCTGGGGACCATTTTTCAAGAAGACCTTACCAAATTTTCTGGGAACCTAGTCCTGCCTGTCTACTAAAGACCCCCAAGGTTTCAGGAAGACTTAGGGATTCAGTTTCATGGGCACCTGAATTAGGTGTCCCCAGCCACTCTCTAGTGTTTCCTGTGGGGAAAAACTTTAAAAAAAACAAAAACCTTAAGCAAAGGGTCAACCCATGGCCAAAAGCCACTTCCCAATGCAAGTCCCATGCAAGCTGAACCAACATAGACTAACAGAACCAAAGTGAAGCAATGAAATTCCATTAGAAGAAACTGATGAAAGAGAACTAACATCACACCAGAGAAACCCACCAGAACAATGTCAAACTGGAGAATCCCACCAAAACTGAAGTGAGAAGTGCCAATGTCAAACCAGAGATCCCAACCAATGTCAGACTAGGAAGTCCAATCAGAACCAGTGAGAGGAACCAAATTAAACCAGAGAATCCCACCAGAATCAATGTCAAAACAGAGAATCCCAGCACAACCAATGCCAACCAAGAGAATATCAGCAGATCCAAACTGAAGTAAGCCCAACAGAACTAGTGTCACTCAAAAAAACCCAGACAGGCAGAACCCAGGGCCAATGCAAACACAACAAAACAAACTCCAAACCAGAGAATCCCAACAAAAACAATGTCAAAAAGACAAAACTGAACCAAACAAAAGCAAGGAAGGACAGTGTTGCAACCCCGACAGAGACATCAAGCAACATTAACACATTACCGGACATTTCTGAGAAGTCTGCAAAGGAGGAAACCTCACTAATTCACTCACTCACCCTCCCTCCTGCCTCACTCTCCCCTTCCGAGGGGAAAAAGACCAGGAATCCTTGGAAAGTTGTGGGGGGAGAACAGAGATTGGAAAAGCAGCCAACCACCTTTAGAAAGGCTGTAGCTGTGTTTGCTGGATAAAACCAAATATGGGTTTATTCTGCATTGATTTATTCAGTATCCTGCTTTTAATTGGAATTCTCTAATGTTATTTGGTATACCCATCTAATACTGAATCAGTCTACCGAATACCAAACAACAACAACATTTATATACTGCCCTTCAGGACAACTTAATGCCCACTCAGAGCGGTTTACAAAGTATGCTATTATTATCCCCACAACAATAATCACCCTGTGAGGTGGGTGGGGTTGAGAGAGCTCCAGAGAACGGTGACTAGCCCAAGGTCACCCAGCTGGCTTCAAGTGGAGGAATGGGGAATCAAGCCCTGTTCTCCAGATTAGAGTCCCACACTCTTAACCACTACACCAAACTGGCTCTCAATCACTACCCTAAACTGGCTTTCAAACTGATATGCCAAGTTGTATATAAAGATGATGTGATTGGTGAGAATAGGAGATCAGAAGGGAAATAGTGCCTTAGTATATTCGCCCTGACTTGGATAGCCAAAGTGAGCCTGATCTTGTCAGATCTCAGAAGCTAAGCAGGGTCAGCCTTGGTTAGTAATTGGATGGGAGACCTCCAATGAAGACCAGGGTTGCAGAGGCCGGCAATGGCAAACCAGCTCTGTTAGTCTCTTGTCATGAAAACTCCACCAGGAGTCTCCATAAATCAATTATGACTTGAGGGCACTCTCCACCACCATATACATTGTCCGGGGTCTGAGTCCTAGTCCCCAGACTGCCAGGAGGGAACAGTGGGAGGCAACCGGGAGGCAGCGTCCCTGCCACCCCAGCCAGCAACCAGGTCCAGAACCTGCCCACTCCAGGGGGAAGGGGTGAAAGGCCAAAGCCTCAGAGGGCTGGAGGGAGCAGGGAGAGACCAGCTAGTCCCACCCTCCAGGGGGAGGACAGGGGGCTAAGCAGGCCAGAGGAAAAGGGCCAAGGCAGGGGGAATAGGGACCCAGCAGCAGCCCAAACAGAGCCCTTACCAGCCAAGGAGAAGAAGCAGCCACTACAGTCCAGAGCCACACCCCGGCTAGAGGACAGTAGCCTGGCTCAGGAGTTGCTAGGAGCCAAGCCCCTCCAGGTGGAGCTGCCACAGGCATTCTGGGGGAGGAGATGGGTAGCCCCACCCAGCATCAATGAGCAGGCAGCCCAGAAGCTGGCCAGGGCAATTCCTCGCGAGCAAGGCCAGGGAAGCTCAGCAGCACAGAAGCTGGCTGGGGCAGCTCCTCGTGAGCAAGGCCAGGCAAGCTCAGCAGCTCAAAGGCCTACTGGGGCAGCTCCTCATGAGCAAGGCCAAGGAGACCTCAGCTGGGGATGGCTCGCATTCAACCCCACCCTGCCAGCAAGACAAGGAAGCCTAGAAAGGGTTAGTGATAGGAGGGAAACACCTGAGAGAAGGCACAGCTGGGCCAAGTCAGGAGAGGGAACAATCCCGGAAGGAGGGTGGGGCGGAGAAAGGAAACCCTGTAAAGGATGGCTAGGAAGAGCTCTGAGGTGGTGGGTGTGAGTAAGGAGTGATGGCATGGAGTGAGAGCAGAGCAGTGTGAGAGTGGAGGCTTGGAGGAGAGTTCTGGGAGGAGGAGATGATGGAGGACGCAGGGGGTGAGCAGGCCAGGTTGAGCAAGCTAGTGAGTGGACTGAGAGGGAGTCTAGGTGATGTATATTGCCCCTTCTTCCACAGAGCAGGGTCCTGCAGCATCCCTGGTGCCCCTCTGATGTCAGGGCCGGCCCAGCCGGCACCCCACCCAGCGGCGGCAGTGACAAGCCCTGACATACATTAGGGGGAAAATTATTCAAGAAAAAACCAGTTGTCTAGAGGGACCTTTATTGTTCATAAGAGGATAACATCATTTAAAAGGTTATTTGCTAAACTACTATATAGAGACAGCTTTTGAAGTTCAGGCATGTGCAGACATGGATCTGTATCAATATAGACCCATTAAGATAAATGTGAATGTTTATGTATTTATTTTATAAATTTAGTAAATCATCTTCTTCCAAGTAGTCATACTTAAATTGTGGGCTGGACTGTAAACTTGGGCTCTGAAACTATCTCCCTTCTACTGAAACAAATATGTTATCGTTGCCTAACTATTCCCACCTTCATCTCTCTCACCTCCCTTTGTTATCTTTCTTGTTTCAAATTTTTGATTGCAAGTTTCTCGGGACAGGAACACATCTTCCTATACCCTGTGAAGTGTCATTCCCATTAACTGACATTACATAAATAATTGTGCAAAAATGATGAGATGCAATGTTAACACATCATCCAGAGGTCTATATGAATACATTATAGATGGGAATGAAGCTGGGCATAGCAAAGTGAAGAGAATATCAGAAGACACTGTTCAGAAAAGCTGAGAAGATTATGATGATTTATAATTACTGTGATGAAAGTAATGATGATTTTGCTGCACTGTTCTATAGTATCCCCAAGGGTATCTTATAAGTAATTATGCTACAATCAGGTAATCCTTAAGTATGCATGGACTTAGCTATTTATCATAATTGGTTTCATCTGTTGGACTTTGTTCAGACTTTTATTTCAGTGGAACACTCTGTCTACCGAGACCAGGGCCTGGCAGGATCTATCTTTCCGCCGGGCCTGTAAGATAGAGTTGTTCCGCCAGGCCTATGGCTGAGGCTGGGCCTCCACTGGCTGAAGGATATAACATCTACTCCCCTCTCTATGAGAGCTGCCCACCACTGTTCTGAAGCTGCTGCCATGTTCAATTGCACTGTTGCACTTTCTGTAATCAACGATATTGCCGCCACCAAGAAAAGAGTGCTGCTATTTTTAATATCTTTATACAATGTTTTTAATGTTTCATGTTTAATGTTTAATGAAATATTTTTAATGTTTTAATGTTGTTATCCGCCCTGAGCCTGCTTGCGGGGAGGGCAGAATATAAATACGATAAAATAAATAAATAAGTTAGTAAACTGTAGAGTGGGAAAATGCATACAAGCAATTTTACTTTATGAAGTCTTTGTCTTTGTTTCAGTCAGTATTTCTTGCCATGTTTAAAGGTCCCCCCTTTAATAATATAAGCCAAGCATTATTATCTCAAACTCATTAAGTAAAGGCAATGAAGTTACCATGAGATAAATTCCCAAGGTATGGAAGCCTTTTGCTTTAGTTTTGTCCAGAAAAGGTAGGTTAACTAGTAGAACAAATGAATTAGTGCTGCTGTACATGGAAAGATGGAAGGAATGTTATTTGCCTTAGGAGCATAAGACCTGGCTTATTGTGTCAGACAGAATTCCATCTGGTCCTGCACTCTGTTTCCAGCAGTGGCCAGCCAAATGCTTTGGGTTCTCACAAAATGGCCATAAAGTTGACAGCCACCTCCAGCTTCTGATATTCAGAATGAGCATGGCATGGAAGTCTCATGGTGGACTTATCTTGCTCAAGGGCACTAGTTTGTGATAGATTAGTAGCATGTTGGGGTGAAAGGAACATGATTCATAGAAGAAGGTCTGGTCTTTAATTTCTGAAATGCTCATAATCTATGGGCCATTCAGCGAGACTTTTCAGGAACACAAAAATAAAATCCAAGCACCCATTATTTGGCTATTATTATTTTATAAATTTTGCTTTTTTGTCTGTCTTTCTATTGTATGCCTGTTGCTAAACTAGTGGAAAATGTGAAGCATTTTATTTCTTCCCTGTGATGATATTGGTGGACTTCAGTCTTGAGTCTGTATTTGCTAGACTAAGTATTATTCTGAAAAATAATTTCCCACAGGAAATCCACATCACCTTGTTCAGTTCTAATAATAAGAACCAGCGTGGTTTAATGTTAGGCTACCAGAGTAGAACCAGGGAGCACTGTGGTTCAAATCCTTGCTCAGCCATAAATAGGGTTGCCAGGCCTGTTATTCATTGTGGTGGGAAAAGGGGGGAGGATTGCATCTAACCTGGGAGTGACATCACTGAAGGGTGACAATTTAGGAACCCCCCAAATCTCTACAATAAAGACAACAGAAATTGGGAAGATTCCTGAAGTGTTACGCATCACTCCTCCCTCATTTTCTCCTGCTGTGATGATCAGCGTTAGAAGGCAAGTAAGTGGATTTGCTGGCAGACACCTACTGAAGGCAGGCAGATCCCTAGCTATAAAGGTTGCTGGTTGATAGGGGTGTGCAGTGAAAAAAAATGTTACCATTTCAAATTTGGGATTTCTGAACAAACTTTGTCCCATTATTGGTTTGTTTTGGGTGGGCTGTTGCTGGTTTGGCTTGAATCTGATTAGTGTAAGAGCAGCAGGACTCTAATTCGTAGAACCAGATTTGATTCCCGACTCCTCCACTTGAAGCCAGCTGGGTGACCGTGGGTCAGTCACAGCTCCTAGGAGCTCTCTCAGCCCCACCCACCTCACAGGGTGATTGTTATGGGGATAATAATAACATAATTTGTAAACCACTCTGAGTGGACATTAAGTTGTCCAAAGGGTGGTATAGAAATCAAAAGTTGTTGTTGTTATTTTGTTATCATGCATTTCAGCCCTGTTGTGTGTGCAAGGTGAGTTTTCTCTGTACAAGCACAGATGCACATTTTTCTTTTTAAGGAGGGTTGGGGAAACAAAGCTTTGGGGTAGCTGTTTTTGCACTTAATGGCACCAAAATTGCTAAGAACACAGGCCTCCCTCTAAAGTACTGACCCACTGAGTTTGAGAGCACACAACAACAGAGTTCCATGTTTACGGAACCCAAAAAATCTTGGAGAAGGTGCATGTCAAGGTGGGTGTTGGCTGTGCATGCACAGACTCACACTTCTTTTCGAGGGGTGTTAGAAAATAAGGCTCTGGGACAGCTGTTTTTGCACTTAATGCACCAAAATTGTCAGAACACAGCTCTCTCTCTAAACCATCAACTCATCAAGTTTTCCCTCAAGTACACTACCCACACACACAAAACAATGGAGCCCAAAGAAGGCGAGTGTTGATGGATGCACACTGCAGTAGGAAACTTGTTAGCAAAGCATTAGTGATGTTGTGGCAATGGGGCAGCTCCTAGGCAGGAGAGTGCTCCACCCAGTGCAGCACAGTGACAGCATTAAAGAAAAATCCTGCTTTTATGTTTCCTTTTTTTCCTTTTACAAGTGATTATAGTGTCAATAAACTATTCCTGCCTTTGTGTCCTTCTCTTGTGTGTTGCTGCCATATTTCCTTATGCTTTGCAGTTTCATTCCCACAATGAAGGGTGGCTGGCAGTAGAGGGGGCAGTCAGTGGCAGAGCTCCCCCAAGTTCCAATTGACAGAGAAGACAATGCCATTGCCAAGGTAGCACCAAAAAAAAGGGAAAGATGCACCTTCCCTCCTCCCTTCCATCAGAGTTGAATTAAATGGACATTTCCAAAGCTAATGGGTGGGGGAAGGGGTCAGTGCTCCTCCCCTTTCAATGACCTGATCATCAGGAAGGCAATGCCATTGCTTGGGAAGCGCCAAACAAAAAATGCACACACATCCCTCTTCCTGCCAACCGAGTTAAGTGATATAATGCTAAGGGCTCACTCTCCCCACTTGGAGTCTGATTGGTTAATTTAACTTGCTGTTAAGGAAAACAAGATGCTGCTGCTAGCCCAGTGCCTGACTGCACTGCCACTGCATGGAAAGAACCAAAATGAAACACACAAACTTTCCACAGCTTCTTTTCTCGAATTTGGTTTACCGTTCCAGAAGGCACTTTAATTAAACAAAACAGCAAATTCCAGGTGTATTTCATGCTCCTGTCTTTCACTTCGCACTCCCCCACTGGTTGGATGTTCCTCAGATTAACCTACCAAATAAAATTTTTGCCCCCTCAATTGGAAGAATTAGACAGACACAGCTTATTGGTATAAATGGCCGCTTTATTAAAAATAACATCAACACTAAACTGCGGCAAGGGCAAACTATGCGGTACAGGTCAAGCCACGGGGTCACCTCTGACCACCGCCTTGACCTGTATGGGCGAGCCCCACTGCCCCGGACGTAATCCATTCCTAGAATGGCCTCAGCCCGGCCGGCCAGGCAAAGGGTTCCCCCTCAAGCTCCTAAAGCCTCAGCCATACAGCATGAGGGAAGGACTTGCACCTGGGGTTCCCTGGAGGCAGTCTGCACAGGTGGTGGTAGCCATGAAGCATTACCATCCTTCCTGAGATACCCCATTTCCCCACCAATGGGGAATTGCCAAAGGGGTGCTCACCAGCCTGCTCCCTATTTCCCAGCTTTCTCCTGCCAACACGATAGGCCAAGCCTCAGCTTAGGCCCTCACGCCCCACAGGTGGCCTAGTGCCAACCTGAGCCCAAGCCGCAGATCATCTAAGAAGATGTCATTGCCAGATGGGGACAAATGAACCCCATCAGCCCTGTAAAGGGTGGCATTTGCGGCCTTAATGCGAGGGTGAGGGAGGTAAATGCCCAGTCCCGTGGCTAAGGCTTTCTGAATGGCCCTGTTGGTCCTGCGCCTCGCTCGAGCCATTCCTCTAGGGTCCAGAGACTCCCTCCATTTGCGTCGGGGGAGCATCTCTGACCAGAATATATAAACATTGGGCCACCGGCTCCTAATCACCCTCAAGTCGGCGATCACTTGCAAGGAGAGGGCTCTGCCTTTCAAAAGACCCAGGTCATTACCACCCACGTGTAAGACCAAAATATGGGGAGGAGGACCCATCCTTCCTCCAAACATGAGAGGCAGCAGCCCTGCCCACCGAAGACCATGCCGGCCCAACCATTCTATCGAGGCATCTTCGCTCAACCGGAGCTGAGCTCCAATCGGCGTCCGTCTGGCTTGCACTGCAGCCCAGAACACCATACTGTGGCCAGCTATGAGGATCCGCTTCCTCTCAAAGATGCCCACCGCACCTGGAAAAACAAAACTGAGTGAGACTCAATCACAGAAGAGGACGAATATAAGACCTGTAAGCAGAGGACCTCCATCTGCCCACCTTCCGAATGGTCTTATCAACATACTCCATGGCTGCAGCAGTCGATGCCGCCCTGATTCGGAATGAATGGGTGCCAAATTGAACACCCAGCCCGGTAACAACTGGTAACGCTCTACCAGTTATCGCCCAAAACTGGTAGCGGGTCAAGGGAGAGCCATCACAGTGGCAAAACAAAACTCCCTCATCCTCGCCCCTAACCTTCAGATAAGAACGAAGAGCTCTAACTGGGCACAAAGCTTCATCGTCACAGGGGCCCAAAATTAATACAGACCCCGCTTGCTTCTGATCAGTTTTAGACCTTCTAATCCGAATCGAAACCTTGTACCCCGTGAACTGAACGTCTGCTGCCGATAAAGCCCGTCCTGAATCGTCCTTCTGCGATTGAACCACCAACTCACTTACCCAAAGGGCACCAAAAAACGCTGTAAGAGATGCTGCATGGAACAATTGGCATTCAAAACTGGAACTGCAGATCTCTCCCCACAACGCTCCTAAGCCTTTGAGAATAGCAGGGGAAATTGGTTGTCTAGAATCCTTAACAACACCCGATTCTTGGGACCAACCCTCAAACATCTTCCGGAGCCGAAAATCACCCGTAGCTTCCGGCAAGCCACGCGCCCTGCTGGCAAATGCCAACGCAGCCATTTGGCCCCTGATAGTCTTAACAGCTAAACCACGTGCCCTCTGAGCTACACAGAACTGCAGGAGGTGCTTGGCGGGGATGGGCCACAGCTGATTCAGTCCAACCCCTTCCCTAAAGTCCTGAAGCAGTCCTACCGCTCGCGCATATGCTTGACGAGTGCTGGGAGCAATGGCCATCTGAATAGCTCTGTTCACTTCCTTTTGCCAAGGTGCCACAGATCCGGTGGCATTCTGGAGGGAAGGCTGTCGGCCCCGGGAGCAAGACACCAGAAGCGATCCATCTGTTGGCGAGACAAAGCGTCTGCCACCCCATTGTCGACTTCCGGCACGTGTCTGGCCCTAAACAATATATTAAGCTGAAGGCACTTCAACGTGAACGCCCGAACTAACGACATAACCCTGACTGACCTAGACGTAAGGGAATTAACCACTTGCACCACTGCCATGTTGTCACAACAAAAGTGCACAACATGGTTAGCAAGTTCATTGCCCCAGAGAAAAACCACCACCAGAATGGGAAAAAACTCCAAGAAGGTTAAATCCCTAACCATCTCGCTCTCGGCCCATTCCTTAGGCCACTGCTCCGCACACCAGTGCCCACGGAAAAGCACCCCAAAGCCCATGGACCCAGATGCGTCCTGCAACTGGGCACCAACTAGCAATTCCTCGCGCCAGAAGGTAACTCCATTGAAGAAAGACAGAAACTCTTCCCAAACCTGGATGTCAGCGCGCGTGCCCCTGTCAATACGAATTTTATGATGGGGGGCCCACAGAGCAGACATTGCATCACACAGCTGGTGCAAGAACGGCCTGCCAGGGGCGACCGCCTTGCATGCAAAATTAAGAGAACCCACCAACTGCTGCAATTCAAGTAGAGATACTTTATGCTTCCCCCTAAACGTGCACAGCAGCTCCCTAAGCTTGCTCACCTTATCAGCCGGGAGACTCAGGGACTGGTGCACCATGTTGAGCTCGATGCCCAGGAAGGTCAAGACCTGAGATGGGCCTTCGGTTTTTTCATGCGCCAGGGAAACCCCCAGCTCCCCCACTAAGGACACAAAGCCGGCTAGCAGGCTGGCCCATTGTGCCGAGCCGGCGGGCCCAACAAACATAAAATCGTCGAGGTAATGACAGGTGTCCCGACATTTATACCTACGCCTCAGCTCCCATTCTAAAAAGGAGCTAAAACACTCGAAGGCCGTGCATGATATTGAACAACCCATAGGGAGGGCCCTATCGATGTAGAATTGACCTTCAAAAATGAAGCCCAAGAGATCCACATCGTCCGGGTGTACCGGAAGCAGGCGAAAGGCTGACTTAATGTCGCATTTAGCCATAAAGGCTCCGATTCCACATCTGCGCACTACCTTGACTGCCTGGTCGAAGGAAGTATAGTGCACCGAACAGAGTTCCTCGGGTATGGCATCATTAACCAATGCTCCTTTTGGAAAAGAAAGGTGGTGAATCAAACGATATTCACCAGGGGCCTTCTTAGGAACAACCCCCAAGGGGGAAACATGCAGGTGTGGAACAGGAGGCCTAGGAAACGGACCCAGCACCCTACCCTCTGAACACTCCTTCAAAATCTTATCCCGCACAACAGCTTCCATACCGACAATAGAACTCAAGTTTTTAGACATGAAAGAAACCCGCGGGCCCTGGAATGGTATCTGAAAACCAAACCTAAAACCATTCAACAGGAACGATGCATCGTGCTGCTTTGGATAGTCCGGCAGCAAGCACTCAAGCACTTTCAGATTTACCGGGCTGGGACCCTTTTCCAGCCAAATGCTGGCCCCTGCCCCCACCTGGGCGCCTACCACCCCCACCTGACTTAGACATGGGGCAGGCCAAGTAGGAGTGTGATCCTGCACAGGCTGGACATTCATGCTTGTATTTACAAGCCCGCCTGTTACAGACCCCCGAGGTGAAATCCCAACAGAGCAGCCGGGATTGAACCTGCTGCCCCGCCTGGGAGCGGGTGGTGACGGCTGCCTGAGGGCGGTGGATCAAATGGCCACTATTGGCCCTATCACCAGTATTAGGTTTCGAAGGGGACATTACCTGCAGCCACAGCTGCTGGTGTATCTGGTCCCAAGGGATCTGAGGGTTCAATGCTGCCCTCATCCTGAATTCTTCATCGTACTGCAACCATGCAGTGCCGACGAAGTCAGTGTAACCCCTGTAGATGATGTTGAGGTATTGAAAGAGGGCCACTGCCCGTAAAGGCTGAGCCCTACCCAAAACACCTGCATATATTAGGAACCCTGGGAGCCAATTGGGCCACGTACGATCTACCTTGCGACATTTAATCTTTTCTTTATCGCGATCGTCAAGGTCCTCCTTGTCCTTCTTTTCCAGTTCCCGAAAAAGAAGGGTGAACACATCCACATACTCCCCCTTAACTATCTTATCCCTAGTAGCCTGGGTAAGATGATCCCCAAGGGGAAGAGCCGTGTCCCCAAATGGAAGTGCCCTGTAAGGAACCTGCCCATAAACGCCATGAGGCATAAAGCTCCAAGGGGGATATCTGCTGTATTGCCAGCCGAAAGGCACACCCAGAGCCTGAGTACCAGGAGCCCCCCCCCCCCCCGCACCTGGAGCAGTACCCATGGAAGGAGAAGCACTGGACGCAGCCGGGGCTGCGGTAGCCAGAGTCGGTTGCCCAGGCCATTGCCATGCCAAGTTAAGTGAAGTGGATGGTGTGGAGGGACCTGGGGACCCGGAGGCAGCGGCCTGACCCCAGGGACCCCATGGCCATGTGCATGCCTGTGAAGGCAAAGCAGACTTACCATCATGTCCACAAGGCTCCACAGCCACCGCCACTTGGCCACCTTCCGTCTGCCCGTCTGGATCTGTGTCACCAGCCACCACCTCCTCTTTGACAGGGGACTCCACCACAGCTATCGGTTCCCCCTCCACCGATCCTGCTGTAGACTCAAGAGCAGATAAGCGTTTTAAGATCTCGCACCTAAATGCCGTCTTAGAGGCAGCCCTCACAGGTCTACCTCGCTCACTAGCTTCACCCGCAGATGCAGGCGCTCCTCTGCCCCTCTCCAGGGCCTCTAGGCATTTCAAAACTGCCAAATTAAAGCTACCGTCCCCCTCATCATCCGAGGAAGACACTGCCGGGGGAGGCCGTTTGGAGGGGCGCTTTTGAGCAGGCTGCTTGCCTTTGGACATACCCCTGCCCTTCTTGGAGGCCATCCCAAACAGCACCTAGCGTAGGTAAAGCCAAGGGGGCACCTAACGCTGTGACTGATCTGGAGTCACCCTGCTAGCCCCAGTGGGAGGAATGAGAAGCAAATGCCCTTCACTAAAGTAGTGACCCACCCTCCAAACCACTAGGCCAGCTTGCCTCACAAGGCAGCCGAGAATTGGGAGGCAACTGAAGAAAGGGCAATCCCTAAGGCCGGGAGTGGCTATCCAAAATGGCAACTGGTCAGAAACGCGCCCAAGATGGCGCCGCCAAGAAAGCCAAGAGGCAATGTACCGCAGGCCGGGGGCACTGGTCCCGTATGGGAAAGCCCCTATCACCTCCCTGCAGGAGGCCACCGGCCCAATTACCTACAGCCGGGGGAGGCAAGAGACCACGGCATTCCCCCACCCTAACCCTGCGCCCAGACCAGCCGTGCAGAAGCGCGCAAAAAGGCGTCCCGCAGCCGCTTCTACCATCGAGGAATCTGGCCGGGAAAAAACGCCACTGCTGCCCCCAACGTGCAGCCGCGCTGCCATTCCGGAGCTGATCCACTGCAGCAGGGAAACACTGGCCGCGGCCCCAACGAGGCTCCGATAATCCCCCCTGTAAACTCCGAGCGTCGGGAAGAGCAGGAACCCAAAACACGTCCTGCTCCAGCCAATCGCTCGGAGCCACTGAGCAGGGAGGGGGCGGAGATGCCTAACGGCTCTAACTCCGCCCACCCCCTGAAGATGCAGATGGCCGGGAAAACGTCTGTCCGCCTCCATCCGAGGAGGCAAAGTGCGGCCCTACGGCCAAAGCCATTCATGGCTGCCGTGGATGGCCACATTGTGTGGATAAAATGGATGAGAGGAAAATTATGTATGCTGGTGTCTTGAGTTTCTTGGAAGATGGTTGGGATAAAAATAGGAGACTTCAGCTAATCAGTAGTCTGAGCTATGGCTTCAAGTTCCAGCAAATCAGCTGCCCATCCGCCCTCCACATATTGTCTTCTTTTCCATCACAAGGTCACATGTGGTTCCAAAGTTAGTACTGCAAGTAACTTCAGTTGCATAGGTGGCTTTTGAAGTTGCATTATGCCAAATCAGACAATTGGTCTATCTAGTTCTGCATGGTTTACTCTGGCTATGGTTTACTCTAGTTTCAGGCAGAAAGAGGTATTCATAACACTTGCTGCCCTACATCCTTGGAAGTGGAGATATCAGGGATTGAATCTGGGGACTTTGCCTTGTACTAATGTCTATTCTATCACTGAACCTTCAAAGACATTCATCCTTTTTGCTTTGCAAGATTTTCTTTCTTGGTGGTCTTTTCCAAATCTGCTGCACTATTCCTTTTATTTATTCATCTTCTCTTGGCTTGGTGGTGTATGTGACATCATCAGATGGAAAGCTAGGTGATAAAAACTTAATGCCAGTACCAGTTTTACTATCTATACAATTTCATCTTTCTAAAGGTAGTCAAGTAAGGAGGTTTAGTTCCCATCTGTCACTACACCTCAATGCTTAAGAAATGTAAAATAATTACATATTAAGCTTGCACATTCATTCTGCTGCCATTGTCTGAATCATTTACTGTACAAATTTACTTGTATAAAAAGTAGCTCTAAACAGTACTCTCAAAAATTAACACTGGGAATAATATCCCCAGTCCCCTCCCCCCAGCTTTCATGGGCTGTTTTGTCTTCAGTTTTAGCTTTTGGATTTAGATAATACCAGTATATATTACAGACCTCTGGAGATGGAAAGCAAATCAGCAAAGTGATAAGAGGATGAAGCCTTCTAGATTAATAAAGAGAATAGCTGAATATCCCAAGGGTTGAGGATACTTAGCCTTATGAATTCACAAGCAGATTAATCATCTATGCAAAATAACTGAAGCTCAGAAAGTTTAAATTTTTTCTCAATAAGACACAATTGAACTGGGCTTTTTTCCGGTTTGCAAATAAAAAAGTGAATATTTATTTCTTTTATGAAACATTTAAATTTGAATTTGCATCCTTGGAGAACTCCACTGCTTTCTTTTGTAATATTTTAATATCTGCGCTCATTTGTTTCACCTTTGTTTCATTTGAGAAGGTTCTTATTTGCCTTGATTTGGTTTGAGTTCAACACACAATTTCATTGACTAGTCTGCTGGGAGGAAGTATATATTGAAGAGATAGGAAGCAATAGTTCCAGGCTGCTTTGAATTTCAGATGAAGTCTGATTAGTATTGCATCAAGTCTTGGGTATGTTATATCAGGATTCAAGAGGCATATGAACACATGGGAATGGAATATAACTAGGAAGCAATCCATAATGGATTGCAAATGACTACTATAAAGTTGTACAAAGAAAACCAAAGGAATAAGACACTTAGGAAATATCAGGTTCAGGAAACATCTGTCCTACTCACGTGGACAGATTTAGCAGTCATGGCTTCTTCCAAGGAATTATGTTATTTTCTGAAGGTGCAGAGAATACTATGGTAGAGCTCTCCAGCTCATTCATACTGCAATTCCCAGAAGCTCTGTTAAACAAATTAAACCAGTTCTAGAGTAGTAACAGTGTTAGTCCATTGGAACAAAACTAAACCATAAACCATACAGATTTTGAAATTCGTAGAGTGTCATACTGTACCATACTGTTCTTAAACTGTGATTTTCTCTTGCTATTTTTCTCTCCCATCCCCATGCTGCTCCTCCACTGAGTAAAGGCAGGGAACAGGGAGCATCACTGGGAGGTCCCCTGCCATAACTGGGTAAGAGGTAACCCTAGCTGTAAGATTCCTGCTGGGTTTTGTCACAGTAAAATTTAAAGTCAGGACTAGACATGGGCACGAACCCCCCAAAAATTAATGAACCTATAGTTCGTGGTTTGGTGCTGCCGACAAACCTGAACAAACGAAACGTAATGAACACTTCCCGTTACCGAACCGGTTCGTGGTTCGTGGGTGTCAGAACGGCCCCCATTGCACTTAGAGAGCCCATATTCACAGGGAGTGTTTAGCAGGCTCTTCTCCAGCCAGCTCCCCAGTTTGGTCAAGATTGCAAGAGGGATCTTGGAGTTATACCCTCTCCAATCTGAGGCCCCCAGGAAACTCCCACTCGATACAATTAGAACCACCAGTTGACGTTGGCCCAGTGTACAAGGGGTTGGCCGTCAGAACTGCCTATCAGGGTTTGCAGGGATGAGATTGGAGTGCACATGGCTACAGAACACCTCCCTTCCCCCTCCCTCCCCCCGGGTGTCTTCTCCCATGTAACCAATTGTAACCAATTTGGAGCTCCATGGTTGGAAGGAAGACCTGCCGATCAGGGTAAGCTGGGCTTCGATTCGGGTTTCCAGGGCGACAGAAGGAGTGCAAACAGAGATCAGGCATTCCTCCAGCTCCATTTCCAAGGGAATTGATTGATGGTGCCTGACTGTCTGGCTTCATGAACCGCGGGCAAACTCAACGAACCTGGCTTCCAACGAACCCTGGTTCGTTGGCCATGGACCCTCACAAACTGCTGGATTGCGGACAGACAGGTGGTCCATGGTTTTTTTTTGGTTTGTAATGCGGTTCATGCCCATGTCTAGTCAGGACTGTAGCCAGATTTTTTTTGTTAGATTGGCAAATGAGCACAGTGGGTGGGCAGCCCATTGTGTGTCTGTACAGAACAGTCATGCTTATTTTTCTAGATAATTAAATAAGTCCAGTGGTGTATCATGCAGCTGGAAAGTTTGTGTTGGGGGAGGGGATGAGTACATGGGTGGGCAGCCCATCATTATTTATTTACTCTATTAATAGTCTGCATTTTTCATGAGACTCAAGGCAGATTATATGGTGAAAATGGTTGTAATCTAATATGTCACTGCACTGCACTGGGGAGAGAGCTCTATTAACTTGCAAAATAGTAAAGAGTCCAGTAGTATCTTTAAGACTAAACAACTTTATTGTAGCATAAGCTTTCAAGAACTGTGGTTAGTTGGTTAGTTAGTTGGCTAGTCTTAAAGGACTGGACTCTACTATTTTGTGACTACAGACTAACATGGCTAAATCCTCTGGATCTATTAACTTGCATAAGTCTGTTAATTTGCATACAATAATGCAATAGGACTGTGATTACAAAAATTATAAAACTGCAAATGAATCAGATATTAGGGGTGTGAACTGAGCAACTTTTCATTACAGTTTCAAATCCAGGGTTTTAGAACAAACTGTCTACTGTTAATTGGGTTTTTTTTCTGGATGCAGTGTTGCTGGCTCAGATCTAATCTGTTTAGGGGTTTTTTTGTTATTGTAATTTTCAGCCCCATTCTTTACAATGAGACCTTCAAGGCTCTTTGGGAGAACTGTTTTTTGCAGTTAACACCACCAAAATTACAGAGAACATCGTCCTCTCTCTAAACCATCAACCCACTGAGTTTGAGCACACACAAGAATCGGGTTTGGTGTTTATGGAACCTGAAGAATGCTTGGGGAAGGGGGTCAAGGCAAGTGTTGGCTGCACAAGCACACAGTGTTCTTTTCCAGCAGACTAATAGTTGGGCTCCGTGGCGCAGAGTGGTAAGCTGCAGTACTGCAGCCCAAGCTCTGGGCTGAGTTCGATCCCGGCGGAAGCCGGGTTTAGGTAGCTGGCTCAAGGTTGACTCAGCCTTCCATCCTTCCGAGGTCGGTAAAATGAGTACCCAGTTTCCTAGGGGTAAAGTGTAGATGACTGGGGAAGGCAATGGCAAACCACCCTGTAAAAAGTCTGCCAAGAAAACGTCGTGATGCAACGTCCCCCCATGGGTCAGTAATGACTTGGTGCTTGCACAGGGGACTACCTTTACCTAATAGTTGGGCATCAACTATTAGTCCCCCTCCCTCTAATCATCAATCCACTGAGGTTTTCCTCAACTACACTACATATATACACAACAGCAACAACAGACCCTGATAAGGACGTGTGTTGGTTGGCAGTGGCACACACTATGGCAGGAAACTGGCTAGGAAAGCCGTAGTGGGGTAGAGGTGGCAGTAGGGTGGTGCCCAAGCAGGAGAGCATCCAAACCAGTATAGTGCTGCAACATTAAAAATAAAAATTCTGCTTCCTGTTCATTTTTTTTCTTTTTCTCTAGTATCAATAAATTATTTTTGCACTCTGCTGTTGCCTGTTGTTCCCATGTTTCCTTCTGCTTTCAGGTTCATTCCCAAGATGAGAGATTAATCCAAATCCCTCCTTTTGACACTTGGCATTCTGCTGCAAAACAGATTGTTCTCGCATTAATCACCGGCGATCTTCTTGATCACCCAAGTGTAGCTAGGCAGGCAGAATGATTGTCTGAATCCTACCCCCATCCCCTACCCAAACAAACCTAGGTTTTTTTCCCATAAAGTTTTATTTTTGCTGTGGGAGCAGACAAGATTGTTATTGAAAAGGTAGAATAGGCCAATGGCTCACAGGGGGCTGGAATTAAGCTTGATGTTGAGAACTTTTTTTAAAAAAATAATAACGTTTTGATGGATTCTGGATAGGGGATATTGCAGCAGGAAGAGAAACCTGAAGAGAAAACTAGATTGGTTGATCCATAGGTAGGAACTGTATAGTAGCTGAAGTTTCATTGGGGTACAAATTTGCCATTTGACTCAGAAAAAGAGAGCCTGAAAGACTATGGAAGCAATCCTAAACAGGTCTACTCAGATGTAAGTCCCATATTATTCAATAGAGCTTACTCCTAGAGAAGTGTCTTGGCAGATGCTGAATGGGAGTGAGCTTGCAGTAGTTTGGAAACCTGAAGAAAAAAGTAGACTCATCTTTGTGTAGGTGGGGACTGTGAAGCAGCTGAAGTTTCATTGGGATACACGTTTGCCATTTGACTCAGAAAAAGAGAGACCCTCAAAAGACTATGGAAGCAATCCTAAACAGGTCTACTCAGATACAAGCCTCATGTTATTCAGTAGTGCTTACTCCCAGGAAAGTGTCTTTAGGATTGAAGCCTATGATTGAAGCCTTCCAGGGCTTTTATCAAGTTCAATTAATTGAACAGACTTCTCACACCTTATCTAGTGTTGTTTTTCTCACCAAAACTGCCCTTCCAAGTGCCCTGATGGGGTTGGAGGAACTCAGGTAGCACTACAAAAAAAAAAAAAAGCTACACTTACACACACATTCCCCCTTCCCTCCAACAGAGTTAATTAGGTGGTATAATGTCTCCCCTTGGGATCCAAATGGTAAAATGTGATTAAGGAGAACAAGTTGCTGCCTGCCCAGTGCCTGCTTGCCTGCCTGCTGCCACCACTTCTCACTAAGAACCGACACAAAACACACAAACTTTTCAGTGGGGGAGTGCCATTATAACTTGGTTTCCTGGATTTGCTTCATTGTTCTAGAAGCTGCTTTAACTAAATGAAATAGCAATTTCTGGGTTTGTGTCTGGCTCATTTGTTTCACCAGATTCCACATATGGAATGCCCTGCTTGAAGAGTTCAGATTCCACCTTATGGAATGGTTTGCCTGAAGAAGGCAGGAAAGCTCCCACTCTCCTAGCTTTTCACGAACTATGCAAAACTTAATTATTCAATAGGGTTTTTTACATAGGTAATAGGACTGTGCTGTAAGGAAATGGTTCTGAAAGTTGTGTTAGTAAAGAGATAGGGACTGTAGACTATACTACTGCATATGGTCTGTTGCTTTATGTATGTTCCTATGGATTGTTTCCACATCATTTAATAGGTTTTGGTAATTTACTTTTTTTTCCCCCAAGCATGGTTTCAGCTCTGTATTGGATTTCTGTTTGCATTCAATTTTCTGCAATTTGTTACCCCTTTGCATTGTTTATTGAATGTCTCAGCCACTGATCGTATTGATTTACATTGTGTAATCTGCCTGGAGTCTCAGTGAGAAAGGTGGACTATAAAGAACATAAATTAAATTAAATTTAAATTAAAATGTCAAGCTATGCAGAAGATGGAATGACAAGAGTAGAAAACTATATAGTAAGAACACAATAGTACATACAATCAATAGATAATACATAACAACTCTGTGTTTGACACAAACTGTTTTACACAATTTGCAGAATTACAGAAGTGGGGGGGGGGCTTTTCTTCCAATTATTGAAACTGGAAATGCAACCTCCCTTTCTCAGTCCTTTGTAAATTGTCTGCAAGAGAAATGGAAAGCTGTGTCACTTGAAATAAAGTATTCCAGCTAAGAATGCCCATTATACCAGCTGTAGCTAGAACTCTGTTGGTGCATCCAGATTTTGTTTTGGGGTAATTTGGAAGCCAAGGTCATGAAGGGTTTTCTGGACTGAGGTCTGGAGGACAAATTGCTTCACTTCTTTTCATACTCTATTGCATACTCTTTTCAATTATTGGTGTCCTAGTTATGAACCAGTCTATTTTTGGACAAGAGAATACAGAAGTGAGACACCCAAAATGTGAGTCAGAGTTAAAAAACCTTTTTAAAATGATTTACAAACTGAACACAGATCTAAATCACTAACTCAAGCCTTTTAAAGGTGGTACTTGGCAAGTGAGTAAGATCAATTACTGCCCGTAGAGGTGTATTTTCTGTTGTGGTCCCTAACTTGTGGAATGGCTTACCTGAGGAGGTCAGCAAGGCTCCCCTTTGTTTTTCATTCTGCAAACTATGTAAAGCAGAATTGTTCAGGAAAGCATTCCTATACAGACAATAGTGAATGGTTCCAAAAGATGCTTTTATAGGAGGAACATGAGTGTGTGGACTATATCACTGTCTGTTAAGTGTATCTGTTTGCTGTATTTATTATCCTCTTTCTGCATTGCTTTCTACCTTTGAAATACAATTTTCTGCACTGTTTGGCATATCATATCTAAGAATGTTTACTGTTTTAAAACGTTTGCAATCCTAGTCCTGTTGCATTGCTTCTCTGATGTTTCCTCTGCCTTGAATCTCAAAGGGAAATGTGGACTGCAAATAAAGCAGATAAATAATATTCATAGGAATAGGTTGTGAGTAGGATTGTTTTTGAAGTGAACAGTGGCCTGATCCTGAAGCTGCCCATTGTTGAGGAATCCTTTCCCATCACCTTTACATCTTCAGAGCAAACACCACAGCCCCTCCCCTTTGGATAAATATCCCTCTGGGTAGTATATATTAGCAGAAGAAGTCTTGTGCTCACTTACCTCTGAGCTTAAGTAGGGTCCCATTCCTCCGCTGAGGGTGGGGGATTCCCTGCTTCCTGCCTCTGCCCCTTCCAGTCTCACCTGGCCAGTGGAGGGGGGAAGGCATGGGAATGGGGAAGAACCCCTGAAGCACGCTCCCGCACACTCCAGAATGCTTCCGTGGCACACCAGGGATGTCATCATTCTTGATGCAGGATGGAAGCATTCCATCCTGAGCATGTGCTTCTCTGACACATCCCCCTGTAATGACACCCTCATCCCCCAGTGTGAGCTCCAGGGGACCTGGTAACCCTAGGCCTAAACCCCTTATTATTTTTCTCCTCTTCTGTCAAAAATAATTTCCTCAGTTATAAGAGAGCTACAGAACTATTGTGGAATATTGTTCTGTTTCTTTTTGTTCTCTTTTTCTTTGCTTTGCTGTAAGTCTGCTGAATTTAGCCCCTTCCTTCCTTAGTTAGCTTTTCTCTTTCACACTCATCCCACTACACTTTGTTTTTTCCAGTACGATTTTATTACCCACGCCCTTCCTGCTGCAGCCTTTTAAAATCAGGTCTCTCCAGTCCTGTTAACTACTAAATCTGTTCTGGTCACCTACAGACAGAATTCATACCTTTCTACACCAACTGCTTCCCCCCCCCCCCTTACACATAGACAATTTACACTTGAAAGATTAATACTCATCGAGGGGCATGACAAACTTTTGATGGGCCACAGCTCCTTTTTGCACCACCTGTTTACACTTGACTGGAGTCCTTCTTATGGGCCTGTTTACACTTGACCAGAGCCCTTCTCTTAAATGAATGGAAAATGGGGGGAAACCTTGGTTGCTACATTTTCCTATTAAAGTCTTAGGTACCATATACACTGTAAAATGCATTGTCAGAATTCTGAGGTGATAGAATGGGCTTTAGATGAAAGTGCCACATTTGTAATGCTCCCTCATGTAAAAATACCTGGCAGACTAAAACAAATAGCAGGGAGAAAGATTCAAGTCTAGTCCTTTACAATTGGTCCTAATTTTCCACTTACCAGGAATCATTAGTTTATGGTGTCTTTGAAAAAAATGTAACTTTTCATAAGTTATACAGATCATTCTACCTCCCAAGTACATAGACCAAACCTTAGATCCATGAGTAGAGATGGGAGACAGACTGCTAAACAAATGCATCTTCATAATATCTGCAATGTATTTATTTATTTTATTCGATTTGTATTCCACCCTCCCAGCACCAACAGGCTCTGGGCGGATTTCAATTAATAGAACAATATAAAATACAATTTTTTTATAATAAATAAAATATTTTAAATATTTAAAAAAGAACACACACAACTAGGTAGGCTGTGAATATGACACATGTTTTGTGGTTAATACTAGGAAGTCCTGTGTAATTTTTATGTCTGGTTTCTGTTTGACATTATTGTTCTCCATTGGGAAAGTAATGGCCCAAGTTGCATTGAAATTTTTGGGGGGAGGGGGATGGGGACAATGTGTTAGCACCTGGATGGTGGAAAACATTCTTGAAAAAGATGGAACTTTCAGTCATGTAGATACACAAAGCAGCCAGGATTAACCTTGGCTCCTTGCTGCAAATTCACATAGTGGAAAACTTCTGTCAAAATATATGGGAAGCATCCTTTAGTGTACAGATCATAAAATAGACTTCAGGAGCTAATAGTATGAGGAAATTTTCTGATATTTGCCACTTGGCTCTTCAGCATACATTTATATCAACAGAAAATATGGTATGTATGTGGATATCTTAATGAGAACATCTTAATGAAGCTATGAGAGTTGCATTATGGTCTTGAAACAGCACTAAAGTTGTACCCTAATGTGAGTGTTATGACCAAAACACAGACTGCTCCTGACAATATTTAGTATGTTCAGTCTGAGCCATTACAAACAGAATGCATTGATTGAGATTGCTACTTTGTATAGCACAGTGGTACATCCTCATTGCCCTTTCAAATTATGCACCCAGGGAATAGAAGCAGCCCCCAAGACTATTTCATATCATAGACTAACAAGCCTTATTGATTACTCTTGTCATGAGCAATCTGAAAGAAAAACACAGTGGAGTTATATTTTACAGACAGAGTGGGTTCAGGTGTTAAAAGGGGCATACTAGCTGTGATACTGAACAATCTATAACACAGACTCCAAAATAAACTACAGATTCCACTGTGGTTTATATTAGCTGAAAATGTTCCCAGTGCATAATGTTTTTCTGCTCCTTGCTTTGGAACTCCTTTAAAATTCACCACAGATTTAGAACAGTGGTTCCCCACTTTGTTGAGCCCAGGGACACTTACGGAATTTTGATAAAGAGTAGGTGGCTCTACCATGAAATGGCTGCCAGGTGAATAGGGCTAATTAAAAATGGTGGGTGGGCGTGGCCAGTCACAAAATGTTGCTATGTTCCCAGGCCAAGTTTCCATTTCAGTTTCAGCTCTGGAAGTTCCAGAATCATCCCATTTCATTATTAGTTTGTTTCAATTCAGCCAATCCTGGCTGGGAACCAATCTGTTTGGTTTTTCTCATTTCAGTCTGTTGTGCATGCATGTGCACAAATGTACACTGTTCCTTTCAGAGGAGAGTGAGTAAACAATGCTCTGTTTTTGTGCTTAACCAAAAGCAGCATCAGCCATTAGTCACCCTTCCAGTCTAAACCATTGATCCATTGAGTTTTTCTTCAAGTATAGTAACACACACAATAGCAATAACTGACTCATAGAAGGTAAGTGTCAGCTGGTGGAGCAAGGAGGCATTCCTAAGTAGGAGAATGTTGCAACAAGTGCAAAGAACAAGCCTGCATCATGTTCACTTTTCTCTTTTTCTATCGTACCAGTAATTATTACTAGAGGTGGGCACGATCCAAAAAAAATTAACGATCAAGCTGATCGTGGATCGGCGCCAGCGACGATCTCGATTTAACGATCCGCACTGAGCATCTCCCGTTCCCGATCTGTGGATCGTGGATTGTGGAGGCAAAAGCGGAGGGGCGCCCCGCTGTTCCCAGCGACGGTGGGTGATGCCAGCGGCATCTGTGTTTGTGTTTGGCCGTCTGTGTTTGGCCGTCAGAGCTGCCTATCAGGGTTTGCAGGGATGAGATTGGAGTGCTCATGGCTACAGAACACCCCCTTCCCCCTCCCTCCCCTGGGTGTCTTCTCCCAACTGGTGACTGCTTTGCTGCTCCGTGGTTGGAAGGAAGCCCTGCTGATCAAGGAAATCTGGGCTTCCATTCGGGTTTCCAGGGTGACAGAAGGAGGGCAAACAGAGCTCAGGCATTCCCCTGGCTCCGTTGCCAGGGGAATAGATTGCTGGCGTCTGAGTGTCTGGATCCCCGATCCGAGCCCGATTGCCCCGATCCAAGCCCCCCCCCCCGATCGCTGGATCATTGGCCATGGACGATAACGATCCACCGGGTCACGATCACCATTATCATGGGGTTTTTTTTCAATCGTAATGCAGATCGTGCCAATTATTACCCTTGTATTTTGCTCTTGCCTGTTGGTTTTATATTTCCTTGTGCTTTGCTCCTATGATGAGGGGTGAATCCAAATCCCTCTTTTTTATTCTCAGCATTCTGCTGCAAAATGGGGCATTCTTGTTGCCAATCTTCTCCATTGCCCAAGTTCAGGCAATCAGGCAGATGGAATGAATGGCTGAATTCCTCCTTCTCCCTGCTGTCCAAACTGATCTTAGTTTTCCTTTTGCTGTGGGGGCAGGCAGGGCCAATTCCTTCAAATGTTTCCAAAGCTGATAGGAGGGGAGGGGTCTCCCCTTGCGAAGACTAGATTGACAGGGAGGGAGACCCATTTCCCATAGGTGGTGGGAAGATGCATTTATGCTGCACACATTGGTTTCATTCCTTCTTCCAGCCAACAGAGTTAATTAATAATGTAAGGTCTCTCTCCCCTTGGAATCTGATTGGCACTGTTCAGGAAAACTGCTACAAGGCAAGAACAGAAACAAAACACACAAACTATTTAGTGGGAGAGTTATTATTTGCTTTTATGACAAACAACAACAACAACTACTACTACTACTACAATAATACTAATTCAGATCATATACCACAGGGCTCCCACAGTTCTCCCTCTTTAAGTCAGAGCAAAAAAAAATCATCAAAGGGAAATGGATGAGGTGGCTGTAGGGAAGCATTGGCTCACAGTGTCAGGCAGGCAAGCCAGCCTGCCTGCCATAATAACTGCCATAATAACTGTGAATGCGTGTCTACTGGGGAAGATGGGCTTTCTTCCTATAGTGTAGGCTCCTTCACTATGCCTACGCTTGGTTAAGAGACCTTATCAGTGCAGCTGTGGGAACCAAGCATGGGAACTTTGGCTGGGCATCTTTTGCAGAACTTTTACTGACTTCAACTGACTTGTTTGAACTAGGGTAGGGGAACTAGAGTATAACCTCTTGGGGAGAAATGTACTTCAACATTCTGCGCAATCTCTATGTAACAGAGCACTTATAGGGAGTTTTATCTGAATAAAGACCTTTACCTCATGCAACCGTGCTGGATGAAGTGGAAATTCTGAGAGAATCCTCTAGGCAGGCCTGACACACAGCCTTGTTGAGAGAGAGGCAGAGCTGTTCTCTCTCCTTTTAGCCCTTTTAAAGTGCTTTTAAAACTAATAGGTGGGCCACAGTTGAGCTATGGAAGGTAAAGGGGAATTCCTAAGATGTATGAGAGGCGAAGCAGGCAAGATTCTTGTTGTGCTTGTGCTTCTGCACTGAAGGGGAAGAGGGCAGGGTGGCAACAGCAGTAAGTAGCATCAAGATGGGGGTGTTTTGAGGTATGCCTCCACCCCATTGGCTCTTCTTTCCTTACACACACACACACACACACACACACGATACCACTTCTGAGGGGAATCTACCATCTACAGAGAGTTTTAAAAAATGGTAACTGCCATAAGCAGTCAAATGACTATGTTATTTTAGTTGGGGAGAGATATCTGTTTCATTCATAGCAATGAAAAAACTGCATATATTTTACAGAGGAAATTCAGCTGAGAAAACAATATAGTACAAAAATAAAGCATCACAAGTTAGATTTGTATGAAGGAGAAGTAAAGTCAAAATGGGTTAGGGGAGGGGCTCAGAACAGCAGGGATGAGAAATTTTAAGTCATCTGTACAAGAGATCATTCTATGAGTTAACCTGCCCTTGCTTTTAGCTATCTAGTGTTACTACTAGGTGAAAACACACTGTCTAGTGACTTCACAGACAAGATTTTGTGTCTACTTAGTTTATAAGGTATAAGGATACCAGATGGAATCCTTATATCAATGTCAAATTATGAGCAACTCCAGTGCATATTGTTAAGGAGCTGCTACAGCATAGAGGTTAAGTGGCTGGATAATAATAATATCACTGACTTTGTCCACCATTCTGAGTGGAGTCCTAGTCTGTCAAGAGGAGTTATATATATAAGTGCAGTTATCATCATCATCATCATCATCATCATCATCATCATCATCATCATCATCATCACAGTAGTCATGGTTCCCTTTGTTTCTTGGGAGAAGCAATTGAATGGACGACAATGTGAGGTTTACATGCAGAGTATGTAGCCAAATCTGCAGTCAAATCAGCTCCTAATGTACATTTCTCTTACTAGTTATTAACTCCTGATATGCTTTTTATTTTTCTGTGTCCTCATGTGAAAGTAAAAAGGCAAGCACCGAGTCATTACTGACCAATGGGGGGACGTTGCATCACGACATTTTCTTGGCAGACTTTTTACGGGGTGGTTTCCCATTGCCTTCCCCAGTCATCTACACTTTATCCCCAGGAAACTGGGTACTCATTTTACCGACCTCGGAAGGGTGGAAGGCTGAGTCAACCTTGAGCCAGCTACCTGAACCCAGCTTCTGCCAGGATCGAGCTCAAGTCGTGAGCAGAACTTGGGCTGCAGTACTGCAGCTTACTACACAATGCCACGGGGCTCTATCATGTGAAAGTAGATACAATCTTTCTTTCTTTCTTTCTTTCTTTCTTTCTTTCTTTCTTTCTTTCTTTCTTTCTTTCTTTCTTTCTTTCTTTCTTTCTTTCTTTCTTTCTTTCTTTCTCTTGGTGCTAGGGAGTGCATCTACTACAGCACTATTTTCCTTGAAGGATGGAGGGCTTCTTTCTTGCAAACACATCATTGGCTTCTCTTCTGTGTCTGGAGTGACAGCAGCTGCCTCATACTTGGCCTCAGTGCCAACCCCTGGGTTGGGGACAGGCCCAGAAACATCCCCCTGGCATGGATGCCCCTCTAGTCCTGAAGTTGCCTCAGCCCTCACGGGCCTACCTGCCAGCCCCAGGGCAAGAAGAAGAGAGCATTGTAGTAAGAAGCAAGCCGGAGCAGCCCACGGCTCAGCAATGGCCACTGCTGTCGCTGCTGGGGCTGGAGTCACCGCCAAAACCAGCCAACATGGTGGCACTCCAGATGACGGGAAAGCTCCTGGCACCTTTGCCACCATTGCCACTATGGTACTCCACACCCACCAAGAGCAGGTTGCAGGGGAGAGAGGCCCAAGGGCAGGTGGGGCCAAACCTCACTCAAGCAGGGCCAACTTTGTCCCCTGTGACTGGTGTACTGGTCAAGGATTGACCGCATCTAATGCTGACAGGCTGAGCAAGCCCAAGACAGAGGGCAGAAACCTGGGGGTGGTTGGTGGGTGTAGCCCCATTTGCCCTGCAGGGAGACCATTGGACACTGGGCCCAAGAGAGGGCTTAGCTGAGGCTGAGCAGCAAACAGACAGTGTCTTGCTTTCCTCATCCCCAGGGGAGCGAGGCATGGAAGAACATGGCACCAAGGGGAATTGGCAACCTCTGGGAGGTGGAAGGAAGCATGGTGACATAAAAGGGAGGATTCCCAATGGGGTCAGAGAGAAAAAAGCTGGCATGAACTGGTAGTTGATGTGTCACGATGCAGTGGGTAGGAGGAGGAACCAGGTGGTGTAACTTCCTCCTCTACCCTATTCTGAGGACTAAAGGAGGACTCTCAATGCACCCCGCAGGATGGTAGAGTTGTTTACCAGCACAGTGGGTGACACAGAGTCTCACATTCTGAAACAAAGCATACAACAACCATATTTAGGACTAGTAATTCTGAAAATAAGGATCTTTCTGTCTAGTTCTTTAGTGAAAATAGTGCTTCCATACTAAGCTGATCTTAAGCCTATTGAACTCAGTGAGTTTAGATGGGTATAATTCTGCTTAGGGTAGAACTATTAGCAAATGATTCACAGGAAACAAAAAAAAAATTCCATCATGTTGTCAGTAAGGACTGCTGGGCCCATTCCACTTGGTAATTGTCCCTGGGAAGGTGTCTCTCAAGGAGGTGCCTCTCAGGCAGTATTGGAAATATGACACTGTGGTTAAGTATAAAGAGAGCATAAAATCTCTAGGACAGGGGGCCCAACATGGTGTCCTTGGGCCATAGCACCCAAGGACAGCTTTTCTGGTGCTCACAAAGCATTTTTAGAAAATGAGTGGTGCCAGTGGGGCTTTTGCCAAACAGGGCTTCTGACTGACTGTGCAGATTTTATTTAAACAAAAATTCTTTGGCAGCGGCTGCCACCACAGCACAAGGATCATCACCGACTGCATAACTGAAAGTAAGCAGTGTGTATGCAAAAAGAGAACATTTTAAAACAATATGTACATTCTAAAAGGCATCTTGTTAATCTGAGCTTCTGCCTGAAATGTAGAAGAGTTACTGTTAGATTTAGGCATAACCTTCCTCCCTGACATTTTGTGATTGGCTCTGCCTCCTGCCACAGCCATTTTGTAGTTGTGTCCACCACCCTGTGTCGGAATTCCCAAAGGTGACCATGGGCTCAAAAAGATTGGGGATCCCTGCTCTAGGACCAAACCCAATACCAGTGTCTGGATTCTCCTGAGAAAAAGAGAGGTACTTGACACTTAAGCCTTTCTGTTTCATAGTGCATTATAGCTAGTCGACAGCATTGATCTTGTCCTTATTGCTAAGTTGACTGCATTACAGGAGCAATCAGCAGACCCTTCTGCCAAGCAGCTTTTAAGTGGTAGAAACAGGACTTGTTTAGGACCCGAGAAGCAGGTGACCTAATTGAAGGCAGCAAGGAGGAGAAAAGGACACAGTGATTGAATAGCTAATAAAAATAATAGCCATTGCGTCGTGATTATGTCAGCTACAGGGATAAATCTTACCTGATAGCCATTGTCAGATATTTTTATTCTTTGTTAAGGCATGTGCATGTTAGATGTTTATTTTACCCCATGCACACACATACCACATACATATTCTGTGAACTGTATGGAGGAACATAAGCAAAAATCAACATTGCATATATACATTCAGTTGCACTTGGAGAAATAGTAGTATCTGCAGGAATTCTAACCAAATTCTGTTATTGTGTGCTTCAGTGCAAGGTAAATTGTGCCCCCCAAGCATGCTATGTCATACTGAAAAGGTAAACTAATCTGACTTCTCATTTATAGCCTTTCAAATGACATTGGTGAGCTAAAGTGCATTATGAAGACTGCACTTTCAATGCCTGCCTTTGGCACATTCATTACACTGAGATAAGTTATGAATTTTGTTATTTGCTACCTAATACCTGCCTGCCAGTTTATAATGTACTTGTTGGCTTCATTGTTAAAACAGAAACTGAGAGCATCATCTCTGTGTGTTATATTATGCACTTGCTTTGCTTAGTAGTTCCTTAATTGTAATGTCATTTCTTAGATTGCATGCGGCTGTAACCACAAATGTCACATAGAGAGTTAACGACTGCAACCAAAGCAGTTTGCTGCCTATGCTGAATTAATAAGGGGAAAACACAATGGTATAGATGCAAAGTCGTGGGCTTGGTTTATGCTGCATGATGGTGGGTGGTGGAAAGAAAATGTATCTGATACAATTGTTGCCATATAATGCACAATGCCTTATTTTAAGGTTAAGCCAGGCAGTGTCCATGAGAGAATCAATTGCTTGTAAATTAAACAAGCACAAATATAACTGTGTTTGGGAAGTGTGTAAGTTTGCATTGAAAAATTTGCAATATGCTATGAGATGTTCAACATCAACTGGTTTGTGATGCAACCCCATTAACTTCTCAATGTGCTTGCAAATATATATATTTGCCCCCTCAATTGGAAGAATGAGACAGACACAATTTCTTGGAATAAATGGCCGCTTTATTAAACATAACATCAACACTAAACTGCGGCAAGGGCAAACTATGCGGTACAGGTCAGGCCACAGGGTCCCTCAGACCACCGCCCTGACCTGTCTGGGCGAGCCCCACTGCCCCGGGCGTAATCCATTCATGGAATGGCCTCAGCCCGGCCGGCCAGGCAAAGGGTTCCCCCTCAAGCTCCTAAAGCCTCAGCCATACAGCATGAGGGAAGGACTTGCACCTGGGGTTCCCTGGTGGCAGTCTGCACAGGTGGTGGCAGCCATGAAGCATTACCCTCCGTCCTGAGAGACCCCATTTCCCCACCGTTGGGGAATTGCCAAAGGGGGTGCTCACCAGCCTGCTCCCTATTTCCCCACTTTCTCCTGCCAGGGGAAGCCTACTAGGCACCACCCTTACAATACCATCATCCTCTGCTGCAGTACAAGGTAGGCAAAAAACCTACCCCCCGCCAAGGCCAATCAGGGGGAGCAGGAAAAAATTCCTACCTGGCTCAAATGCAACCGGCTAATCCTGCACTGAAACAGGGAGAGGAGGGTGGGCCGATCGCTTGGAGCAACTGCGTGCTGGGGAGGGCGGAGATAGCAATGGCTCTATCTCCGCCCGCCCACTAAAAGCCCCGGATGGGCGGGAAAGTCCCATCCTCCATCCGAGGCTGCAAACCCGGCCCCCCGGCCATAGCCACTTGTGGCTGCCGGGAGTGGCCGAAATATATATATATATATATATATATATATATATATATATATATATATATATATATATATATATATATATATATTGCATGGTATATTTTTCCTCAAGAACAATTTTATTGTATTTGTCGGGTAAGAAATGTCCCACAATTATGTTGTAGTGGCAACAGTCCCAAGTGTTTCAACGTACCCAAACACACAGAGCATGAAAACACACTTTCATATACTGACCCTTCTCCTTTTGCATATTGAATAGCTCATACCAGTCCTATCCCTTTATAAAACTAATCTATAATTTATTTTTTTCATTTGAAACAAAAAAAATATATATTTTGAAACTATATTATAAAACTAACTGACCTTTATACATTTTAAAGTGAAATATCTAAAAGAGTAATATATAACACTAGCAACAAAGCCTGTTGCAGGAAAAAAATACAACGGTGCTCTTGAAATGGGAGGGCGGGCAGGCAGGCATTCCTTCCTCCTCCATCACTCATCCCAGCTGGTCAAGGAGGGGGGTGGGCATTGCCACCTGCTACACATCTGATCTCAGCCATGTGAAGGGGTGGTGGGCTTTGCTAACTGCTCCACTCCTGATACAGGCTGGGGGGGGGCGGGCATTGCTACCTGCTCCTCGCCTGATTACGGCTGGGGAAGGGGGGCAGGCATTGCCACCTGCTCTTAGCTTGAGCCCAGCTGGGTGAAGTGGGGTAGGAATTGCCACCTGCTCCCCACTGGGTGAAGGGAGGAGTGGGCATTGCCTCCTGCTCTGCACCTGATCCCAATAGGTGAAGGTGAGTGACGAGCTTTGTGCTTGACTCTAGCGGGGTGAAGATGGGTGGGCATTGGTGCCTGTTCAGTGCCTTATTCTGGTAGTTTGAAGGGGGAGGGCATTGCCAACAGCTGCACTCATTATCCTGGCTGGGTGAAGGGAAGAAGGGCATTGCCTCCTGGTCTGCGCCTGATCCGAGGCAAGTGAAGGCATGGGGCGGGCATTGCCACCTGCTACACTCCTACTACCAGATGGGTTAAGGCAGGGGGCATGCATTGCCACCAGCTCCACTCCTTATCCCAGCTGGGTAAAGGGAAGAAGGGCATTGCCTCCTGCTCTGCACCTGATCCCAGGCAGGTGAAGTCGACGGGTGGGCATTGCCACTTCCTCTGCTCCTAATACCAGCTAGGTTAAGGCGGGGGATGGACATTGCCATTCGGTTTGTGCATTGAATTTCTGCACATGAATGCTTGTGGTTCAGTCATAGAGTTTCAAGACTGCTGTGGTGATACAAGAGTGGCTCCTGATGAAGATTGTGCATCCTGAAACAAGCTGAGTTATAAAGCCGGCAGCTTGTAGAGCCGAGCCAGGGGAGCCCCGGCTGGGCCTTTCCCTTTTGTCTTCTTGACTTAACCTGTAAAGAAAAAAGAGAGCAGATTTAAGAATGTCAATTTCAAGTCAGCAGCTGTGCCACATTTACTTGTGAGTCGAGTGAGGGGAGCCCTGCTCTGGGGCCTTTTTCCTCCTGTTTTCTTGATTTTCACCTGGAATATAAAAGAAAAAGAAAAAGTGAAAAAGATTCAACAGGTCTTTTCTATTTGGCTGTTGTACCACGTCCTCCTGGGATCCCGACTTGGGCTTGAGCTCTTCAAGCAAGAAAACACGGCAGTGAAGGACTCATCATACCCTAGGGACTTCCTTGCAGGAACGTTGTTTATTTGAATATTGATTCTTTGTACATTTGTAGCATGAAGCACTTTAAAGATCTTAAGATATTGTGATAATATTATTAGAACTGTGTATATTTATTCATTTGTGGGTGCTTTTGTTACATACTGCTCCTAATACCAGCTGGATGAAGGTGGGGGTGGGGGGATTGCCACCTGCTTTGCTCCTGATCCCAGCTGGCTGAATGGGGAGCAGGCATTGCCACCTGCTCTGCTCCTAATACCATCTGGGTTAAAGTGGGGGGTAGGCTTTGCCACCTGCTCCGCTCCTAATACCAGCTGGGTTAAAGTGAGGGGCAGGCATTGCCACTTGCTCCGCTCCTAATACCAGCTGGGTTAAGGGAAGGAGGGCATTGCCTCCTGCTCTGCTGATCCCATGCAGGTGAAGGCACGGGGCAGGCATTGCCACCTGCTCTGCTCCTAATACCAGCTGGGTTAAGGCAGGGGGCATACATTGCCACTGGCTCTGCTCCTTTTCCCGGTTGGGAGAAGGGAAGAAAGGCATTGTTTGCTCCTGATCCCAGCTGGCTGAAGGGGGAGTGGGCATTGCCACCGCTCTGCTCCTAATACCAGCTGGGTTAAGGTGGGGGGTAGGCTTTGCCACCAGGTCTGCTCCTAATACCATCTGGGTTAAAGCAAGGGGCAGGCATTGCCGCCTGCTCTGCTCTTAATACCAGCTGGGTTAAGGCAGGGAGGTGAGCATTGCCACTTTGCTCCACTCCTAATACCAGCTGTGTTAAGATGAGGGGCGGGCATTGCCACCTACTCCACTCCAAATACCAGCTGGGTTAAGGCAGTGGTGGGCATTGTCACCTGCTCTGCTCCTAATACCAGCTGGGTTAAGGTGAGGGGTGGGCATTGCCACCTGCTCCAATCCTAATACCAGCTAGGTTAAAGGGCCAGCTATTGCCACCTGTTCTACTCCTGATCTCAGCTGGATGAATAGGGGGTGGGCATTGCCACTTCCTCTGCTCCTAATACCAGCTAGGTTAAGGGGGGGAGCATTGCCACTTGCTCTGCTTCTAATACCAGCAGGGTTAAGGTGGGGTGGGCATTGCCACCTGTCCCGCTCCTAATACCAGCTAGGTTAAGGCAAGGTGCGGGAATTGCCACCTTCTTCACTCTTAATACCAGCTGGGTTAAGGTGGGGGAGTGGGCATTGCTACCTTCTCTGCTCCTAATACCAGCTAGGTTAAGGGGGCTGGGCATTGCCACCAGCTCCGCTCCTAATACCAGCTGGGTTGAGGTGGGGGTGGGCATTGCCACCTGCTCTGCTCCTGATCCCAGCTGGCTGAAGAGGGGGTGTGCATTGCCACCTGCTCTGTTTCTAATACCTGCTGGGTGAAGGCGGGAGGCTGGCATTACCACCTGCTTCGCTTCTGATCCCAGCTGGCTGAGGGGGGGCATTTCTACTTGCTCCACTTCTGATCCCAGCTGGCTGAAGGAGAAGTGGGCATTGCCACCTGTTCTGTTCCTAATACCAGCTGGTTTAAGGCAAGGGGTGGGCATTGCCACCTCCTCCACTCCTAATACCAACTGGGTTAAGTCGAGGGGTGGGCATTGCCACCTGCTCTGTTCCTAATACCAGCTGGGTGGAGGCGGGAGGGGGGGAGCATTGCCACCTGCTCCCATAATGCTCCCGGTCTGGGATTCCTGCCACGGCACGTTTTCTGGAGGGACATGTTGCTTGTCTGGGCTTCCCTCTGCGGCAGTGCCTTCTGGTGGTGCACCAGGTTAGGAAGTGAGTTGTCTTGAATACACTTACTCTATTACATAGCAAGATTTGCACATGAGGTATTTTTGTACCCCAAGAACGTATCTCTTTGTGGTATGGTATATGTTCTTAGGATTATAAGGAAGGGTCATCAGGAGAGGTTGTATCTCTCCAGAGCACTTAAAATGCTTCACTGGATCAGTCTTTTCTGTTAAAACAAACAAACAAACAAACAAACAAACAAACAAACAACCAAACAAACAAATCCTTCATTGGGTATTTTTGTACTCCTATATGTCATATGAATTGGGGTAAAAAGCACCCCAGAAGTCAAAATTTTAGGGATCATTTTGTACCCCAGTTGTGGGAAGATTTTGTTTGGTTGTTTACAGACATATGACTGGAATTTGAGAGTGGCTGTATTTTGGGGAACATTGGTTTCTGATGTGCAGATGGCAATGTCCTAAAAGGCCTGAAAGACTACATTTCCCTTTGTGTCCATATGACAACTGAAGGCCTCCATGGACTAATTAAAGACTGTAGCAAAAATCTTTTTAAATGCTGATTAATCATGACAACATTCACATGTTTTTCCCTGCCAGTTTTTATATGGCTCAGAAACTTGCAAAACCTCTTTGACCATAGTCAAATAGGTTTTGCAAGTTTGTTAGTCTGTCTTTACCAGTAGAAAAGAGCAAGAGTCTAGTCTGAAGAAGTGAGCTGCCTGTGACTCACAAAAGCTCACACTGAACTTTAAATTTTGTTAGTCTTATAGGTGCTATTGGACTCTTGCTCTTTTCTACTGTTTGACTAGAGACAGCAGTGGGACCAATGGAATGAATGAGGACACCTTAGCACCTTCCTCTCTCTTGAAAACCTAACTGTAGTTAACTTCTGAAAGAATTGTTACAGTTATTGCATTAATCTGTAAACACTGTGGCTCACTTACTCTCATTGCAACCATTCTCTAGCGGTAGAAGTGGGTTTTCATTGCCACCATCCCACCATAAAGTGACTATCTGCAGTTGATTTGCAGCAGATATACAGTTCATGGGACAGTCGTGTGCAAATTTCAGTAGTAAAAGCATAGTTGCAGACAGGAGACTGAACTAGACAAGCACTTGGCTAATTTGCTTTGACTTACATCCCCTTCAGTAGCTCTCATTTGCTTGTGCTGTTCTCCAGGTCAGTGGAAATCCCAGAAGATGCAGAAAAAAATGCTTATCCTGCTTAGTCCTCATGCACTATTTTAATAGATGGTGAGCTGTAGCTTTCACATATCAGTTTCATCTGCCCAATTTCAGGTGTCAGCAAGCCTCACTGCACCTATATGGACAATAATTTATCAGAACATTTTACAGAGGCAGCATGGAAGTGGTCTAGCAGCTACTGCTAATAATAACAGGGAAATAATTGACAGACATGTAAATATAGAATAAGGAAGGGGGGGGGAGACCTGATGTGTATTTCAGCTACTCCCGCAGTCTAACTCCCAATCAATTGAATTTATGTTGGGCCTTCAAAATTGTATTGTATGTCACACCTCCCACTTTCCAGATCTTTACACTCTGCAGAATACTTCGGCATTATCGTTTTTGCTGGTGGAATATGGTTTTGGACCCTGTTATGCACTCTTCAGGTCTTGTCTATTATATAAATGCTCATATTTTACAAACTGGAGAGCTTTTGGTGCTTATGGAGTTCTTAGAGAAGACAGGTGGGAAGTGTATCAGAGCACTTTGTTCTAGGGTGACATTTTCAGGCCAAGAAGGCTTCAAACAGAAGAGGCTAGAATTCACAACATGGTTCAGTGACGATTTTTGTGTATCTCCCAAATGGAATTGCAGAACAGGCTATGTTTAAGAGGATTTGTTGTGATTTCTTGTTATTATAATAACCAGAAAGGAGCTGCTGAAGAATAACCACATGTAGTTATTCTGAATCATGGGTGTGTGTATGGAGGGAGTCGACTCCCTTCTAACTAAATTGTGTTCCTGTGTTTGTTGCCATGTTTTTTTCATTAAAAAATGAAACTAAATCTTGAGGGACATCTGTACAACAGCTTAGACTGCTTATCGGCATGCTATACTGGTAATGGATACCTAATGGGTCATTGTGCATTCATATGGTTTGTGTTGACTTTCTTTCAAAATGATTGAAGAAAGAAGATTAAATAGGAAGCGTCATCATGTTAACACACTTCTCCTACAGAAAATGAGGTATTATTTTTCATGTTCTAATAATTGATTTTTTAAAGAAAAATACCGACTGAACTGGTAGGAGGATGACGAAGTGAAATAGAACTTTAGAGGCTTTGGGAAAAGTGTATCAAATTGATTTTGCATACAGTAAGATAATCCTTGCTTAGAATAACAAGCATCCTCATTTATTCCATAGAAAGAAGGTATGTATGCAGGCACAATTCCTTAAAAGGAAAATGTCATTCGTTTTCTCTTCTTCAAATAGCATCTTGAAATATAAATTGATCCTCACTGCAGATTTTTGAGAGGAAAGTACTCTATCCTTGATCAGATTCTAAATCTATCTTCCTAGTGATACTGAGCAGCTTTTTTTTTGCTCTATATTCTCTCTCTGTTAATTTGAAGATTTTTTTATAGACTTAATTAATAAAAAGAGCTGGAGAATATGCCTTCCACTCCCTTCACAATGAAGCAGGCATAATTGACTTCATTCCCTCCCATTTTTGTTAGAACAAAGCACATTCAAAGCACTTCAAGTTGTTTCTGTTATTGATCTTCAAATTGTCAGGACCCTGATAATGATGCCATGGGGTTTTACTCAATTTCTACAGTTCTTACAAAAAATTAGACAGTGTAATTTGGTACAGTTCCTCTTGAAGAGCTAATATTATTTTATCAGATGGAGAAATTCAGTAATGCCTTAAGACAAATATATGAACTCTTAAGTTTATTGCTAACCAAGTTTAATGTATCAGTTTAAAAGGGCAACAAGAGCTGAAGGTTCTAGATGGACAATTTGCTCTCTACATCAGAAAGGGCAACATGATTGTACTGTAGTAGGTTTCCAGGCCTGGCCAGGGAACCAACAGGAGATGGGGGCAGGCACGGGGGGGGGCACCAATGTGGCATCACTTACAGAGAAAATCTAGAAATGAGATCACTCCTCTCTAGGACTCACTGGAAACTCTATGGTAAAAACATACCAGGTTTTCCCTAGAAGTGGCATCATACCATCAGACCAATGGACTTTTTAATATTTCTCTTGCCACTGCTCTGTGGCAGGGAATCCCCTACTCCCATTGGGGGCTTGGCAGCCCTGTACTGTAGCAATGACAATCTCTCTTCACTTGTCTCACCCTGGTAAAGACTTCCTGCATGAACCTCATATGCTTTAAAACTGATCCCCCCATTAAATCTTCGAAACTGACTACCAACCTTCCTCATTCTTCCATGTTTTCCTGTTTCAGAACTGAGTAACAAGCTTCCTTATTCTTCTATGTGTCCCTATTTCCCATACTATTGTAATGTACACGAACCAGTTCTATGCCATCATTTTATCAGGAATTTGTGAAGTAGTTATTCTGCTTCATGGACCATATTCCTCTAATTATCAGCTAAAGCAAGGGAAGAAATCAGAGGACCTGGAAGCAATAGATTAACTATCACTAGCTGCTAATTCCTTCTGGCTCCGTTTCAGTGGTCCATGACAATTATAATCTTTAAACAGAAATCAGAGTTCAGTGAGCCAATTCTTTGCAACATATACTCAGTTTAAGATGGCTAAGGAAGGGGAAATACTTTCAGAGATGCTGATACAAAGACAAACCTTATACCCTTCGGGATCTGAGAATACCTAAACAATGGTTAGGTATCTTTAAGTTGAGAATAAAAAATAAAACATAACTCTCTAGGTTTCCTAGGAATATCCATTTTTCCCAGAAGTGATGCCACTCCATTATTTGATGACCATTTTCTCCCACTGCCACTCTGAACAGCAGTGAAAAAGGGGAGCTGGGATAGGGCCTGGCAGCCCTACCCTAGCATCACAGTTTAAAATGGATTCCAGGGACACTTATGAGACCGTAAACATGTTTGTCATGGCATAAACTTTTGTGAGCCAGAGCCTCCTTCCTCAGTTTCATAAAGTTTCACATTCAGTTGGCAGAAATTTATTCCCAGAGTTACAAACAGCAGAAAGACATGGTTGATTGGTGGGGGAGTTATCATAGAGATCAGCAGGCCCCCATTTCCGAGGATATAGAGGTGTTATGTAACATTGCAGAAAGATGTAAAACGATTATGTAATCTACTCAGAATGGGTGTGGGCCATTCCCAATGGTTGATGAATTGGCAAAGTAGATGCATCTGAATAATGTACATGAACCTGTAAGGAACAATTACTTTTGCTGTGAGTTAATCATCCCAAGTCCCCACTGAGTTCAAGCGTAAAAGTGTGTCCTCACATTATTCTGACAATATGAGAGCTGCAGCATAAATACTTTTACAATAAGATTTCTAATGCATGGATTCCTCTTTGCAAATGAGATGAGGTAATCTAGAAGTTTAGAAGCTGTGGAGATATTTTAGTTAAGAGAACTTTGGAATCATCCCTGATGTGTAGTTCTCCAGAGTCAAAATTCAGTTCAATAGAAGTCATATTTCAACCTCAAGGCAAGGAATCTATAAAATTATTATATGCAGGACTGCATTGCTACCCTAGTTGGAAGTAAGAGGAAGACACAGGCCTGGGTACTAAGGGCCACCTTATCGAAGCAACAACATAAACATTTAATGTGGCAACTGGGGCCTGACTAGTGATACAGGCCAAGCCAGTGGTTCCTCTGGGACCTCATCTTTGAGCCTGTTTAGGTGAAACCCACTGCCTTGGGCACGAGCCATCCACGAGTCATGGCTGGGGCCCAGCTGGCCAGGCAAATGGTTCCCTGCCTCCAAACACCCCAAGCCATGGAGCCTGAGGGAAGAACTTGTCTGAGAGGTCTCATCAGGCAGTCTCTCATCTCAGCTGGCACTATGAAGCAACCAGCCACTCCTGACAAACCCCAATTCTCCACAAATGAGTATGTGCCAAGGGTGCTCACCGGCCCACTCTAATTTGCCCAATTCTAACCTGCTACCAGCAAGGCCAAACCTCTCTTTAGTCTTCAGCACCCCACAAGTGGCATAAAGCCTCCCGAAGCCCCAGCCACAAATTGGTCAGAAAATATTGTTGTCTTTATAGGACAGATGAACTCCGTCACCTTGATAGAGGCTAACAAATTTGGCCCTTATCCCAGAATGAGGCAGATAAATTCCCAGTCTGGTTCTCAAAGCCTTGTGAAGGGCCTTATTGACCTTAGATTGTACCGTCTCCATTCCCCCTTCATTGTTGCTGTGCCTGTTGGGCAGGAAGGGGTCTAGCCCCTGTGACAGGCCAGGAAAGTTGCCCCCACTGTGGCCAAGCGCCCACAGTATCCTGCATCTGGGAAGGTCCAGGCACAGCAAGCCCATAAGGGTCCTCTCCAGTGGGCTGTGTGGGAGGCTGCGTAAGCCAGTAGGAGGAACCCGGCAGTGCATAAGCATGAGTGGCAGAACTGGAAGAACCCAGGACTGTGGCCTGGCCCCAGATGCCCCATGGCCAACCAGCCCCTTGCTGAGGGGCATGCAACTTACCATTGCCTTCATGGGTATCCACTGCCACAGCTGCTGGCCCAGGCACTGGTGACCACTCCTTTCTGGTTGGCTCGACGTCACTCATGGCTACTGTCTTGCTTTCCTGGGGTGCTCCACTCCCTTCATCTTCTGCTGGGCATGCCACTCCTTCTAGGGCAGAAAGATGCTTTAAAACATCAGATTGAAAAGCTTGTCTAGATTCTGTTCTAGAGGACCTGAGCTTGTTGCTCCCTCCTTGGGAAGGAGGAGGCACGCCTCTCTCCTTTTCCAGCACTGCAGGGTGCTCCATGATCTCACATAGGCCCTGCTCATCAGAAGGCTAAATGGACTTCCGGTTTGGGATCCATGGAGGTCTAACGCAGCTCTAAGTGCAGAGCTGACCGGGCTGCCGTTTCAGCGGCCGGAGGGGCACAAATAGCCCCCGGCCACCTGCTCTCAGGTGGAGAACAGGCAAAGAACGCTCAAAGACCTCAGGGCGCGTTGATCTCGGGCGAGGGGGGGTTCTGCGCTAAGGATTCTCTCTCGACCCTTGAGGTCCCACCCTTTGACAGGTCGGCATAGATCTCTGCGACAGACCCGGGGCCAGTGCGGCTGGCATAAGACCTTCGTGCCCAAGCTTCAACAGGGGGAAAACAAACGGAAAGAGAACTTAAGATTGAAGCAGTGATTACAACCCAGAAAGACGTTTGAAAAGGTAAAGATCACTATCTCCTGAATTGGGATGGATTGTTAAAAGTAACGAAGTTTTAAAAGGACTTTTTAAACTGCAACAGACTTACTATAAGGAGGGGGAAACCCGGCAAGAAATAGATTCCAAAAAGGACTAAGTAAAAAGAAGTAATTTCAGAAAAGAGACATTTGTTTATCATACCTGTGGTTGAGAATCGATAGCAGGCTGTGGGAAAACTTCTACCATCGCGAGAGCTGCAGCGGAGAGTCGGGAAACAGGAAGTACGTAATAGTGATAGAGTCGCCAGAAGGAGACGGCCCCTACTGGAAGACAGGAAGAAGGGCATCGCCATTTTTTGAACAGGGAAGGGCTTTGGCTTCAGCAAGGGCGGAAGTAGGACATCTTGGATTACAAAAGGGTACAGAGAAACCATAGAGAAAAGACGCCCGACATTTTGGATTTTTGAAGCGATTTTTGTTCATTTAAAGGACCGGGACTTTTAAATTAATTAAAAGGACTACCAATTTGGACGCCACGGAGCTAAGAAAACGTGCAGACTCGTGGGAGCGAGGTAAATCAAGCCCCACGATGTCGAAGAAAGAGTGGCAAGCAGCCATAGAGAATTTGGACAAAAAATTTTGTGAAATGCTAAAGGAGCTTAAAGAAACAAAATTGGAGTTGGTGAAAGAAGTCAAAGATGTCAAAGAGACAGTTAAAAATGAGCTGGCAGAAGTAAAAAAGGGAATGGAGACGATACAAACCGACCTGCAGGCAGCGCAGCAAAAAGTTAACGATGTGGAGAAGGCGATGGACAACCTTACAGAGACGCAGCGAACGGACATGAGAGTAATGAGGGGAAGAATGGCAGTTGCGGAGAGTAAATATATGGAAAAGCAGCTGAGGTTTCGAGGTTTGTTGGAAGTAGAAGGAAAGACAGCACAAGAACAGGTGACTGAAGTGTTAGCTGAATACCTGGAAAAGGAGGAGGAGGAGGTTGTGGCTTTCCTAGATGTGGTGTACCGAATAAATTCCAGATTTGCGACCCAGAGAAAGGTACCAAGGGATGTGATAGTGCAATTTACGACAAGGAATGTAAGGGAAATGATAGTGACTAAGCAATTTCAAGATCCATTGATAGTTGATGGCAAGACAATTATCATCATGAAGGAGTTACCCAGATCGGTGCTCTTGGACTGGAAAAAATACAAAGTGTTAGTCCAGACTTTGAAAGACATGAAAGTAAGATACAGATGGGAATTACCGGAAGGGATATCTTTTGAATTTGGAGGGGTAAGAAAGCGCATCAGATCTGAATTGGAAATGGAAAGGTTCATGATGGACAATGAAAAAGACTTACCAACAACAAGGCTTTGAATATGGAGTGCAAAGTTTTATCGTGGAATGTAAATGGACTTAACTCACCTAATAAGCGAAAAAGTATTTTCCACTGGCTATTAAAACAGAAATGTGATATAGTTTGCTTACAAGAGACTCATATTAGAAATCAGGATGTAAAATACCTTAAAGTAAGTAAATTGGGCATTGAATTTGTAGCGGCCTCAAAAAAGAAAAAAAGGGGAGTGGTACTATATATAAAAGAAGAGCTGCAACCAAAGGTGATAATTAGAGATGGGGAAGCCAGATTTATAGCAGTGGAATGCATTTGGAACTTAAAGAAAGTGTTGGTGATTGGAATATATGCGCCTAATGGAGCTAAAGAGTGCTTTTTTGAGGATTTAAAGAAGCAACTAGATGAACTTTCATATGATCAGATAATACTTGCAGGAGACTTCAATGGAGTTACGAATTTGGAACAAGACAAGAAATCAGCCACTACACAAAAGAAAAGAGGATTATTACCAAAGACTTTTTTTGGATTAATGCAACAGGAAGCGTTGGAAGATGTGTGGAGAACGCAGAATCCCACAATCAGACAGTATATTTTTTTCTCTGCAAGACACTCTACCTTATCGCGTATTGATATGATCTGGGCCTCAAAGGACTTAGTACTTTGGACTAAGGAAGTAGAAATAATGCCTATGGTAGGCTCAGATCATAACCCAATTATGTGGAAATTTGGAAAAAGAACTAAGAGAAGAGGATGGAGAATAAATGAGGATTTGTTGCAAGAGGGAGAAAATATGGAAATGTTGAGAAGGGAGACTAAATTCTTCATACAGTACAACATGAATCAAGAAGTACCAACCAACAAGGTATGGGACACGTACAAGGCAGTAATCAGAGGTGTATTAATGGACTTAAATGGAAGACTCCGAAGGAAAAAAGAGGAGAAGAGACAGGAGATTATGGAAAAAATAAAAGCCAAAGAAATCCAGTTGAAGAAAAGACCAGGGAAAAAGAAAATATATCAGGACATTAAAATCCTTCAGGAGCAGTTGACGGCCATGAATAATAAAGAATTGGAATGGAATCTGAAAAGACTGAATCAAAAGTCGTTTGAAGGGGCGAACAAACCTGGGAAATTTTTGGCATGGCAATTGAAGAAAAGAAAGGAGAAAAAGATAATAAATAAAATATGTGATGACAATAAAGTACACCTGGAACAGGTCGCTATTAGCAGAGCCTTTTATAAATTTTACGCTAAATTGTATGATAAGAAAGAAGTGAATAAAGATGCGATAGCCGCATATCTGGAGAAAATGAAGCTGCCAGTAATGTCCGAGGAGTGGAGAGTTAAACTAAACAGTGAAGTAACAGAAGAAGAGATAAGGAAGGCAATACAGTCAACAAAATTGGGAAAAGCGCCAGGGCCTGATGGACTCACAGCTAAGTTTTACAAGGCAATGGCCAATGAACTGGTACCGTTTTTAAAAGAGGTGATCAATGGTGTTATGAGGGACCAAAGGATCCCAGATACCTGGAGTGAAGCAAATATATCATTGATCCCCAAAGAAGGACAGGACTTGACCAATGTTAAAAACTGCAGACCTATCTCTTTACTTAATAATGACTACAAGATTTTTGCAAAGATCTTGGCGGAGAGAATAAAGGGGTGGCTAGCCGAAGTTATTGGAGAAGAACAAGCAGGCTTTTTACCAAATAGACAAATCAGAGACAACCTAAGGACAGTCATAAACGCTATAGAATACTATGACAGGCGATGTGATAAGGAGGTTGGTTTCTTTTTTGTAGACGCTGAAAAAGCATTTGACAATTTGAACTGGGACTTTATGTTTGCCACCATGGAACAGCTACAAATGGGGGAAAGGTTCATAAGAGCAGTGAGAGAAATTTATAGAGACCAGAGTGCAGCAATTGTGGTGAATGACGAGCTGACTAAAAAACTGATTATTGGAAAGGGTACAAGACAAGGTTGCCCGCTATCCCCATTGTTGTTTATTTTGGTTCTTGAAATTTTGATGATGCAGATTAGAGAAGATAATGCAATCTGTGGTATAAAGATAAAAGACTTTTCCTATAAGGTCAGAGCGTTTGCAGATGATATAATGTTAATTGTGGAAGATCCAATTGAAAACATGCCTAAGGTAATAGAAAAAATAAAAGAGTTTGGAGACTTGGCAGGTTTCTATGTAAACAAAAAGAAATCAAAGATTTTATGTAAGAATATGATTAAACAAAAGCAACAGTTATTAACGGAAATAACAGACTGTGAGGTAACAAGTAAGGTGAAGTACTTGGGAATTGAATTGACTGCAAAAAATATAGATCTATTTAAGAATAACTATGAGAAATTATGGACTCAAATAGAGCATGATTTGATCAAATGGAATAGGCTGAACTTGTCATGGTTGGGAAGAATTGCAGTAATCAAGATGAATGTGTTACCAAGAGTTATGTTTCTGTTACAGACGATACCAATCATTAGGGACTCCAAGCAATTTGATAAATGGCAGAGGAAAATATCAGAGTTTGTGTGGGCAGGCAGGAAGCCTCGAGTGAAAATGAAAGTGTTACAGGATGCAAAAGAAAGAGGGGGAATGCAACTGCCCAACTTGAGACTTTATTATGATGCAATCTGTCTGGTATGGTTGAAGGATTGGATCACATTGAAAAATCGCAAACTGCTGGCCTTAGAGGGATACAAAAAATTATTTGGATGGCATGCATACCTATGGTATGATAAAGTAAAAGCAGATTCTATGTTCCTGCATCACTATATTCGGAGAAGCCTCTTCACAATTTGGAAGAAGTACAAAGAATACCTACAAGAAGGAATTCCCTCCTGGGTGGTTCCATATGAAGTAATAGATCCAAGAACGGTCGATAATGAACAACAGTGTTTAACGTATAAGGAGATAACTCAAATAGAATCCTTTAAAATAAGAATAAGAACGCAACAAGAGATGTCTCCAAACTACGACTGGTTTCAATATAGACAAGTTAGAGATCTTTATTACTCAGACTGTGCGAAGGGAGGGATAAGGATGGAAGACTCAGAATTAGAGAAAGTAATTTTACAAGAAGACCAAAAGGAAATTTCTAAGGTCTACAAAGTGTTGTTAAAATGGTATACTGAAGATGAGACAGTTAAAGTGCAAATGGTGAAGTGGGCTATAAACTTTAACAAAGAAATAACAATGGAGGCGTGGGAATACTTGTGGAAACATACATTGAAAATCACGACATGTACCAATATTAAAGAGAATATTTACAAAATGATTTACCGTTGGTACCTGACGCCAAAGAAGATTGCGCTAGGGAACTCGAATATGTCTAATAAATGCTGGAAATGTAAAAAACATGAGGGATCAATGTATCATATGTGGTGGACTTGCAAGGTAGCTAGGCAGTACTGGGGGGAAATAATAAGAGTAATGAGTGAGATTTTACAATTTCAAGTTAACAAGAACCCAGAACTCCTGCTACTGAACTTGGGAATGGAAGACATCCCAGCACAACATAGGACATTGATATTCTATATGACGGCAGCAGCCAGACTTTTGTATGCGCAGAAGTGGAAAGTACAAGAAGTGCCAACTACTGAGGACTGGATTTACAAATTGCTGTACATGGCGGAGATGGACAAAATGACAAGAAAACTGAGAGACCTTGATCCAGGGCAGTTTAACACGGACTGGGGAAAGCTGAAACAATATTTGGTGAAAAAATGGGAGGTGGGAGGAGAACTGTGGCAGTTTGAAAATTATTGAGGTACACAGGAGGAGAGAAGTGACTATACCGAGGGGGTGGAGAGTTAATGGAAAAATTCTAAGCAACTTTATATGATTTTTAAGTATTATATTAAGTAGCAATAGCGTTGATACTATGAGAATTAATGGGATAGAAATTAACTAATCTATATTTTTTGGAAAGATAACCGTATAACATAGAGTGAATATATACATACACACATAAATTCAAAGATAGGTCTAATTGTTAGACTTATGGTATATGTATAGATAAAGAACAACATATAGAACAGAAGCCTAAGCAAATGACAATAAGTGTGTATAATAAGTATGTGTATAGAAGTATTGAAATTGATGTATAAAGGGGGGCAAATTGTTTGTCCCATATTGAAGAGAATAGAAGGAGTAAGATAAAACACAGGTTATCAAAATGAATATTATTAGTAGTTTTAATGAAGAAGATAGATTAAGAGGATTTTATTTATATGACAATTTATATGACAATTTATATGTGAAAGGAAGTGGAAATAGTGCTTAGAAGAATCTGAAAGTATATTATAATAAACAAATAAAATAAATATGAAGGAGTAGAGCGAAAGTGGATAGGGGGTTGGAAAACTGTTGGAAGTCAATAAAAAGGGGGGGGAAAGGGAGGGGGTTAGAATTAGAAAAAATTAAAGAATGTGATTATAATTGTTATTATATGTTTCTAATCCAATAAAAATTCTTTTTAAAAAAAAAGAAGAAGGCTAAATGGCCGACTTACAAGCTCCAATGAGCAAGATGCCCGCTGGCCTGATCACACACCATGTCACCAAGATTCTGGCTGGCACACCATGCCACCAAAGGAGGAGCAGCAAAGGAATGGATGGGTGACGGGCACCCTTGCTATGCTGGCCCAAAGAGCTCCCTCCCTGGGGCCCAGCTGTGAAAGCACTGTGAGGCTGCCAGTCTTCCTCCCAGAGCCCAGGCAGCGAATGCACACATTCTCACCCTGCTGCTGGCCGCACAAACCAGCAATGTGAGGGAAAAACCCCTGCTTCCCCAATGTGCCTGGCAAGTGCCGTGGCAGCCACCTCCCCATGCACTGGCCCTGCAGCTACTTCTAGCAAAAAGTTGGGATGCAGGCGCAGAGAAAGAGGGGAGGGGGGAACCCCTGAACTGCTGGCTCGTGGCGAGCAGAAGGCCAACGAGGGAGGAGGCAGAAACACTGTGTCGAGGTGCCAGAGCAGAGGATCTGAGCCACACTGCCCAGGTGAAGAAGGCTGCAGCTGCAGCACAGTCTGGACCGCAGCGACTCGGTCCCACGGTCTCGAGGTTCGGAGCTAAAGGAGACACTCCCAAGAGCTCTGAACACAAGGTACAGACTAGGAGTATTAACAGGCAGAACACGCTCTAATGCACTTCACTCTGCCCCCCAGATGCTGAGCATGCCTAGGAAGGAGGGGACTGCTTATTCTCCTTCCAGGGCAGCAAAATAAGGCACACAGCTAGGATGGAGGGTGGCCTTGGCCCGGATTGCAGCATTCTAGTTGCAAACCATCAAACTGTAAATGTAATATCATCTTAGCCATACAGGAGCATACTTGTTTTGTCTTTGATACCAGTGGTTTGTAATCAGATTCTGTCAATATTGTTCTTCCACACATTAAAACTTTTTTTAAAATGCAAACACGAAAGCATTTCAGTTTGGCATATTGGAAGTTTATGTTGAGGCCCAATATGCATGTGCTATAGCTGTCCACTAATCACCATACTTGCCTAAACGTTGCTGCTAGACTGTGATTAAATGTGTCAGTTTAAATAATAATATAATAACATTCGATTTAAACATGATATTTAACATTTACTATAGTAAAAAATCAGTACAGGAGCTGCCTTTACCAGTTGCTTGATGTATTCTTGTGTTGTTTGGATTCCCATACATGGGATTTTTTTAATGTAATAGATTCCTGAGACAGATGCTGTGATCAACTAAATTGGGGACAAATTTCCCAACAAAATAGCCCATCTCCACATTTATTTATTTTTTGTAAAAAATTCTTTATCTTTTGGAGTGTGCGAGTCCTTTGTTGTATCTTTTGGATTGTGTGAGAGCTTTGTTGGATTATGTTAGGATTAATACATACACCTTCTTAACTTGTTTATTGGATAGATTCTTTTGTTATTTCTAAATCTGCATTTTTTTCTTTTGCATTTCAAAGTAGTTTGATCAGCCCTTTCTAGTGCTTTTTTAGTCCCCTTGCCAAGACATCATCAGTTGAAACTTTAGTGCCTCCAATTCCCTATTGGTTTTATCTTTTTGTAGAATCCGGATTTCAGTCTAGTAACAAGTAGTCTAGTAATTAGTTGCAGAAAACTGCTACTTTTTAACCTGCCAGAATCCAGAAAATGCTTCCAAAGAAGATATTGCACCTGTCTAATATCAGAAAATATTTAACACTTTTATTCATAGTCATAGGAATCTTTCCTTGCAATTACTAGATAATTAACCTAGTCTGTAAATTCTTCAACTTCAACTATAATGTCTTGCTTAATTAATCTAGCTAATTCCCCTTCTAGCTTTTCTCCAAGAGCCAGATAAACATTTCTGACTGTATGTATGCTAGCACAAGTGGGCTTATTCACATTTTATAAGCTTTTTAATGCCAACATTATCATGCATCCGATCCTCATGAAGAAACTTGCTCAGATTCAAATACAGTTTCAGATAGATCCAAATATATATATCCTACTATATAAAAGGCTGAGTGTTTTCAAGACAACTCACTTCCTACCCTGGTGCACCACCAGAGGGCGCTACTGTGGAGGTAAGCCCAGTTGAGGCATCCAGACCTCCAGAGAGTGTGCTGCAGTGGGAAGCCCAGGCTAGGATCAGGAGTGCAGCAGGTAACAATGCCAGCCCATCGCCTTCACCCAGCTGGGATCAGGAGCAAAGCAGGTGGCAATGCCCATTCCCCCTTCACCTGGCCAAGATTAGGAGCGGAGAATGTGGCAATGCCCACTCCCTGCATTCATCCAGCTGGGATCAGGAGTGGAGCAAGTGGCAATGCCCAGCCCACCTTCACCCAGCTAGTATCAGAAGTGGAGCAGGTGGCAATGCCCTCCCCCTTACCTCAGCCAGGATCAGCTGTGGAGCAGAAGGACATGCCCACCCTCCCTTCACCCAGCTGGGATCAGGAGCAAAGCAGGTGGCAATGCCCATTCCACGTTCACCTGGCCAAGATTAGGAGCGGAGAAGGTGGCAATGCCCACACCCTGCCATCACTCAGGTGGGATCAGGAGCAGAGCTGGTGGCAATGTCCACCCCCGCCTTCACTCAGCTATATCAGGAGTGGAGCATGTGGCAATGCCCACCCCCCTTCACCCAGCCGGGATCAGCTGCAGAGCAGGAGGAAATGCCTACCCCTGCCTTCACCCAGCTGTTTCAGGAGTGGAGCATGTGGCAATGCCCACCCCCCTCTTCACCCAGCCGGGATCAACCATGGAGCAGGAGGTAATGCCTGCCCCCAACTTCACTCAGCAGGGATCAGGAGTGGAGCAGGTGGCAATGCCTGCTCCTCTTCACCTGTCCGGGATCAGGCAAGGAAATGATAACAATACCCACCCCCTTCACCCGGTTGGGAACAGGAGCGGAGCATGAGGCAATGCCCCCCCCCCCCACTTTTCCTGGCCTGGATCAGGTGCAGAGCAGGAAGCAATTCATGCCCCCTCCCATTCTACCTGCCATAATCAGGCATGGAGCAGGCAGCAATGCCCCCTCCACTTCACCCAGCTGGAATCAGGCACAGAGTAGGAGGCAATGACTGTCCCTTCTTCACCAAGCTAGGATCAGGAGTGGAGGAGGTGGCAATGCTCACCCACCCCTTCACTCAGCCAGGTTCAGGTGCAGAACAGGAGGCAATATCAGCCCCCCATTCACGCAGCTGGGATCAGGCACAGAGCAAGTGGCAATGACTGCCTTCCCTTGACTCAGCCGGGATCAGGTGCAAAGGAGGTGGCTATGCCCGCTCCCCCTGTCTTCATCCAGCCAGGATCAGTGTTGGAGAAGGAGGGAATGCCTGCCTGCCCACCATCCCCTTTCTAGAGCCTGTTGTATTTTCTCCCACAATGGACTTTGTTGCTAGTTTATATATACTTACCAATTGAACATAACACTTAGTGAATCGGACTCAGTCAGCTCTGCCTCACATTTTAGGCCACAATAAATTTGTTAATCTTTAACACACCACAAAACTCTTTATTATTTCAGCAGACTGACACAGCTATCAATCTGAAAATTGATCTGATAGTCTGTGCTCATCTGTCCTTAGGCCTCCATAATATTTGTTTTGGCTTAAATGTCAATATTTATTTATATATATATTTATAATATTCATATGCTGCTTCTCTCAATATCCAAAGCAGCTTTCAGAATCATAAACAATCTAAAACAGTATAATGACTCAAAATCCAAATACATCAAGACATCTGTTCCTGAAGTCACTACCAGAGAAGTTAGCCATGTTAGTCTGACAAAGAGAGCACCTGATGAAGAGAGCTGTGGTTCTTGAAAGCTTATGCTACAAATAAGTTGGTTAGTCTTTTTTTTCCAAATTCCTTTATTGGTGTGCTTAAAAAAATCATAATACAGAGATTGCAATAGATAATTCAAATTACAAGAATATCAATGCAATATAATAATTGAACATAACAATGTGCTAGAAGAAACTAACATTAGAAATAAAATACATTACAAGAAGATCGGGAGAGTTTAGCTTACCAGCCATATGTAAGATCCCAACATATTTTAGAAGAAGGTGAAAGGAGGGAAAGGTGGTAAAATGTCATGTTTACTAAGGTAAATCAGCAATGGAAATGAATTTTGCAAGAATTTGTCATAGGAGTCTTCTGTATTTGACTGTTTCAGACCTTCTGAGATTTTCTCATATGTAAAAAACTCCCATAGTTTTTTGTGCCATGTTTGAATAGTGGGAGAACAATCATCTTTCCATTTAGCTGCAATGACCATTTTTGCTGCTCCTATATTAGGTTAATTATGGCTGCTTCCACACACGTTGGATAATGCACTTTCAATGCTCTTTAGTGATCATTTGGAACTGGGTTTTCGTGTGTGGAACACAAAATCCACTTCTAAAGGATAACTAGAGTGCATTGAAAGTGCATTGTTCAATGTGTGTGCAAACAGCCTATGAGTTCTCTCCCCGATGACAAATCAGGCCTGTTCTCCCAGACATTTAGTAGTAATGATTCTGGTGTATTTGGCATGGAACACCCAGTTATTTCATGATTTTTTAAATAATTTCCTCCCAGAACTTTTTCACTTTTGGGCAAGCCCACCAACAGTGTGCCTATGTGCCAGGGTTCCTGCAATTCTTCCAGCATAAGGGAGATTATGCTGGATTTATCGGCATGATGTAATTTTTGAGGCGTGAAGTACCAAGGCAAATTTTGAATGTTTGCAATCGGATAGGGAAGGCCTTCCTTGAAAATGACTTCCAGATGTGATTCCAATGTTTTTCTGTCAAATCTATGGAACACATATTCTGCCAGGTCTTTTGATATTTAAGAACCTTAACTGCATCTTCTTTAAGCGGATTTTGTAGATAATTGAAAACAAACCTTTCATGGCACCTTTGTTTATAGCAAGTATGTTTTCAAAGTCTGTTTTGGGTCTCTATTGTTTTTTGAACATTTGCGTCTCTTATTAAATGCTGTAACTGGAGATAGCAGTACCAAGGTACCTTCACATCTAAAATTGTTCTAGATCAGCTTTTCCCCTAAGAATACCTTTAAGAGTGATATCAGTTAGCGTTAACATGCCTGCTTGTTTCCAGTGAGGTTGGAATTCCATTCCTGGGGAAAACCATGGTTGGTTAGTAAACACCTGCATTGGCGAGAGCTGATTAGTCTTAAAGGTGCTACTGGACTCTTTACTATTTTGAAGTCACTACTATTACCATACTCCAGTTGTTACTCAAACTCTTCTTGACATCACTCCCACCTCAAAAGCTTGTTTCACCTACTGCCTCCCCAAACTCTCTGCAACAGCAATTGATCTTGGAGGATCTACTATACCACCATGCTACTTATATTGACAAAAATTAGAAAAGCTGAAAATCCACAATCTGAAGTGGCATTCAGGCTCTCCCTTCCCATTCTCAAGCATCAGGTCTTTATACCATATCGATGTAGAGGGTACATCCCTTCAGCTTGCCAGCCCACAGGTGGCATCCAGCAGAATGTTTATGGTTGAAGATGTAGAAAAGGGTTTCTGGCACTGCAATGTTACTTCAGAAATGTCATCACATCAGCACAACACTCTAGGATTCCCCCCTAAACTTTGTGGTTTTACCATAGAGTTTTGGGGAAGTCCTAGAGCATCACACCAACACAGTGACTTCTGTGTTCATGCCAGAAATGATGTCATGCTGTTGGTACAATGCTCCTCCTACTGAGTGATAGAGAACAACTGAAGCTGCTGGCAGGAGGTATCCCATTATAGCAGGGTACCTGGCAGCCCTAAGAGCTCTGCAGGTTGAATTAAGAACTGACAATTAGGAGCTGACAGTGCTCCTGTATACATCTATGGTGTGGCGTCATTTGTAATACAATGTGCAGTTCTGTTCACCATATCTCAAAACGGACGTTGCAAAGCTGGAAAAAGTACAGAAGAGGGGAATGAAGATCATTAAGGAATTTCCTATGAGGAAAGACCTATGAGGAAAGACAGAGTCTGGGTCTTTTCAGTTTAGAAAAGTGACAAATAAGGGAGGAACAGATAGAGGTTTGTAAAATTATGCATGGGGTAGAGAGGGAGGAAAGAGAACTTTTTCACCCTCTTCCCAAATACTAGAACTTGAGGGCATCCAATGAAGTTGATGGGCATTAGATTGAGAACAGACAAAAGGAAATCTGCACAATTAAGATGTGGAAGTGGCTGCCAGAGGATGTAGCAATGATCACAGGAATAGACAACTTTAAAAGTGGGTTAGACAGAGTCATGAAGGATAGGTCTATCAATGACTACTAGCTCTGGTGACTAAAAGGAATCTCCACATTCAGAGGTAGTGAAACTATGAATACCAGTGGCAGGAGGCAACAGCTGGGGAAAGTCTTGGCCTCTATGACTTGTTGTTGGCCCTACACAGTAACTAGTTGGCCTCTGTGTGAGACAAGATGCTGGACTAGGGCTCTTCTTATGTTCCTTAACTGCAGGCCAAAGTAGCTTTCTGTAGGTACCCATTTATCTGAAATCATGACATAAAATAACATTATTGTTCACCTTGAACATCTAATTCACAAATTCCAATGGCTGAACTACACTGCCCAGTGTAAGATCTAAGGCCTCCAAGGATGAATTCAGGTATTGTACTCGTGACAAAATTTAACTGAATTTAGGTTGGGTACAAACATAGATAGCTACTGTGCTGACGCCTACCTCTTCCTCCTCACACACAACCTTCCTCCTTTTCTAGTATATGGTGCTCGACTGAATACTTTTTGGCTTTGATAAGACTTCACTGGGAGATCTGGAGGCAGCTGTCTTTGTGAATGTGGAGTTTATTGATTTCACACAAGATGATCTTCTGAATCTCTCCGTTTAGAATTTGTGCACATTGAAGTTTAATTACTTCTTGCATGATTTCTTAACGCAGCCTAATCCTTTTTACATTAACCTCAGCTACTATGCTTACTTGAATTTCAGTGTCCAATGTATAAAATCCATTTCTGTTTAGGATAAGTGCATGCTCGGCAGATGCTAATGTTTCTTGTAGATTTTCTCAGGAAAAGCATACAGAAGGAGCAGATGTTTCTATGCAAATAGTTGGTTGTTTTCTTCACCACACAAAACACTGATATTTTGTTTCTTCCTGGGACAAGTCTGCTTTCTTCCAAATGTCAAAGTAATTCTGCTTCTTGCAGATATAACAGTTCTGTCCAAAGGCAGGGCAGTGCCTTCTTCTGTAGCATGAACAATCATTTATGTAGTCTTTTGAAGATTCATTTCAGCTTTGTGATGTAGTTCAAATCAGTTTGTGACCTGTGTTTGGTGCTGATTTTGCATGCTGTATTTGCTCCAGTCCACTGCTTTGTGGTCTTGTTTTCCTTCCAAAACATGTACTTTTGCTTGGTTCAGCTCTGATGTTTGAAGAAATTAAATTGCCTTCTCAAAGTTTAACTCAGGGTTCTGGAGCAGCCTTTTTCTTAGGCTTGCTTGATAGCAGTTACAACTTGACCTTTAATAGGTGAATACACAAATCCTCCAAAATGTTTAAATGAACAGGTTAAGATCTATAATTAAAAAATGATTCAAAAGTGTTTCTCTTCTTCTTTCATTTACTTTTGAGGCGCAATATAGAGATCCATTTTATTGATTGAAATATTTATATTCTTTCTCTAGACATTCAAGAGAGCTTACAAATGCAAACACTAGATTTAAGTAGGACAATTGTTGGGGGTTGCACAGCAATGAGATATAAGTTTACAGAGTAGCAGAGTTTGATAATAGCGCAATAGAAATAAGTAAACAGACTTCTGTGATTCTAGCTCTATAAAAATACTTTACTACATAATAGGGTAAAAAGGGTACATTTGGTAGGAAAAACAACAAACAGTTTCTGATTACGTGTTGATGTCTAAACTAGGTCCGAGAGAGAGAAAAGCTTAGATTGCAAAGAGAAGTAGACTGAGCTTAGACTGCATGGTCTAGTGAAGTAGTAGTATAGTATTGAACAAAGAGCAATAAAACCTTAGTATATGTTGCTAGCTAATTGCCCCCCAATAAACTGGCTCATCCAATAGACAATCCTAGAGTGATTTCACACACGTTGGATAATGCACTTCCAATCCTCTTTATAGATCATTTGGAATGGATCAAACGGTTGATAAAGTGCATTGAAAGTGCATTATCCAACATGTGTGGAATCAGCCCTAGATTCTCTCATTAAGACTAAAGACACCCACTTTCTCTGGCAGGAACTTTTACTTGATGCCTAAGTGGTCCTATGCTAACTAGCTATCTGACTAAATAAACAGAACAACAATTTAACTCTTTCATGACTGAGCGTAGGACACTTTCACAGATTCCAACACCAATAAAATCAATACTTATAGGCTCAACAACATACACAAAAAGTCCTAAACAGCCAAACTATACAATATGTTGTTCATCAAATATATGGCAACCCCATCAGCATCCAAAACTGGGCTTTATACACACCCTACGAAGGACAGGGGTGTTGGTACCCTCCTCATTTCCTTGGGCAGACCATTCTATAATTTTTGTTAAATAACCAAAGCTTCCTTGCCCAATCTAAGAGGAATGGATTTATTTGTAGCAAGATACAGAAAAGAGCAAGCAGTTTATATAATTCTCTTCTCCTTGATTTTATCCTCATGGCAACCCTGGGGGTAGATTAGGCTAAGAAAGACTGAGTGGTCCAAGCTTACCCAGCAATATTCCATGACAGAGTGGGGAGTTTGAACCTAGGTGTCTCAGGGCAAAGCTACAAGTGACGAATGACACTTAAACGGCAAGTGTATTTCTCCCTGTTCACTTGCCCTCCACTCAATCCACTTGCCGTTCAATTGTCATTCGTCACTTGTAGCTTGGCCCTCAGATCCTAGTCTGATATGCTAACTACCACACTGGCTCTCAGGGTTTTTTTTCCTTCAGTCTTTCTGGCAGCATCTCCTTGAGAAAAGTCTGCTCAAGTTGAAAAAGTATGCAGTAGACATTAACTCAGGTGAATTTTGTGGTGGCTATTGCTGGGCCTGGTCAAGTTGTGTAAGTTATGTGGAGGCTGTTGCTGAGCCCAGGTGAGTTGTGTGGCATCATATTATAACCACTGCCACTTCTGGGTGAGTTGCACAAATTTTATGGTAGCAAGTTGCCTAGTAGTTGCTTCTAAACTTGGTAAGTCCTACCTCCATGGCAAGAGGAAGGGGTGCAAGGGTGGACTGGGAAGTCCCGCCACCACACACAAAAAAACCAGAAGAGGGTCCTGCTCTTTCCCACTGTGTTTTATAGACAGAAACCAAGGTTTGAAGGATATCAATATTTTTGTGGTTGCCTAACAACTGCTAGAATGGCCACTAAGATCTCAAAGGGCAACTGTGGTACAGGTGCTGCATTCTGTTACTATAATTTGTTTTTTTAAAAAAACCCTCCATGTATATGTATATGAATATATAAGTGTGTTTATACATATATGTATTTGTATACATTCGTAACTCAGAGACATATACATATACATATACATATACATATACATATACATATACATATACATATACATATACATATACATATACATATACATATACATATACATATACATATACATATACATACACACACACACACACACACACACACACACACACACACACACACACACACACACACACAGGCTGTGAATGGGAAGGATTCCCCTTACTCTATCTGTGCAGCATTCTTAAGAAGTCTATTCAATCAGATTTAGCTGTATAAGAAAGTCACAAAAGCAAGTAAGAGTAGGGCAGTGTTTCCTTCCCTCACACTGGGTGGGTAACTTGTATTTCCTGTTTGGTAGACCTGCTCCCATCAATTTGGGGTGTACATTTAAAAAAAAAAATGAAGCACACCTTTTTAGTTTTATCTCAATGTCCATTCTCTGCATAATAAAACGATGGCCTCCCTGTGCATGAATGACATTTGAATACATAGAGTAATACAGTTCTTATCCTGTTCTTGATTAGTGTGTTTCCTCTTGAGAGACATGGGAATAGTGGTCAGCACGCCAGGGCAATTATAGGGCTCCATTGATGCTGATGTTCCACATGCATGAACAGGAGCACGGATACCTTTTTGGGCCATTTTATCCCTCCCATGACAGGTTCTTTCATATTCAGGGCATATCAGTTGATCACAAGGAGGAAGAACAGCCACTGTCTTAGACATTTTCAACAGGGTGTTTGGGGTGTGTGTGTTCTTTTTACTACCCTAGAAAATGGATAAAAAGTTGACCATCCCAATGAAATATTTTGTTCAGAGTTTTACAAACGTACAGTGCTTTTATTACTGGAACTGAAAATGAGGAAGCAGTCTGTGCTGTCACCACAGTTGCTCTTCCTTCTCTCTCTCTCTCTCTCTCTCTCTCTCTCTCTCTCTCACACACACACACACACACACACACACACACATTAGGATTTGCAGGTTCCTATCCCCTCCCAGTGGCAGGTAGGGGACCCATGACTTACCTTTAGAAGTCTCTTTGTGCATGCAAAGCATGCATGTACTCCTGGAGAGGCATGATGATGTTACTTCCAGGAAGTGATGTCATTACATCATCCATGGGCATGTTCCTGCACTTCACACGGGGCTAATTCTGTCCTATTTGGGGCCAAAATTCAGGAAGTGACATTGTTGTACCACCCCAGGAGTACATGTGCTGCATGTGTTCTGGGGTGCCTGCTGCTAGCGGGTGATCTCTGGGCAACTCAAAACCTCCATCAGGTTGCCAGCAACTAGCAAGCAAAAAGGTAACTCTGGGATTCCTTTGAATGTATAAGTGGAAGCATCCATTGTGGAAAGTAGTGGACCCCTCCATAGGTCACTTTCCCAGAGATCTCAAACCCTGGAAATTGCTTTGCTTCTTTTAGGTGATCTCTTGAGGCAATCTTTAGCCAAAGGGGAATATAGTTATGTTGTGTCATGGTATATAGGTTCAGGCTAGAAGCTTACTTAACTATCAAGAACAAACATGTTGAAGACTTAAATTTCTATTCACTTCCCAGAAGGAACTGAAATTCTTTTAACTATGCTGAATAAATGGACAATTTTGAGACCCTCAGGGCTGAATTCTCATTAAGAATGCCACATTTTCATACCTCCATTACATTACTCAGTGATGAATTCTCCCCATACTCTTATAGAACACCGCAAAAATCAAATTGATCCTCCTACCCCATTTTATTCAGTGTTATTTCACATCTCTGAATAGAGGTACTGTCATATTATTACCACTGAAAATATAGTAAGATAATGAAGTAAAAAATTTCATTTGAAATCACTGTAGCATAGAATAACCTCTCTGGTGACACCTCATTGGCCAAGCCCAGAAAATTATCAAGTGTGAGGAGACATAATGCTAGCTTGTTAAACTCGTTTTGATAATGCTAAATAGAGGAGGGTTCTAAGCACTGCTAGACAATAAACATATTCACTGTGTTGTTAATCACACTAATTCAATCCAGTGCAGAAACTTTCAAATATAGAGAAAAGTGTTTTGCTTTAGATCAAAGATAGATGAAACTGGAGTACATTTGCAGAGCTTTTCTTCTAAACAATTTAGGCTCTGTGGCATATAAGGTATTGAAATGTTAGTATTAATAACAGTTATAATGTGTTCTATACCATCCCAGCATGGTTTACCATTTGGAATTGATATTTAAAACCCTATATTTGGGGAATTTACACATTTTGATGAAAGGAAGCAATACACTCAAATAATACAGCTTACTTTGAGAGAAGAGCAATAATATACAGCCAGGTAGACTTTAAAAAAAATGCTCAAGCCATTTGATATTTCTAGGAGAATTTAGGTAGACTGTAAATGGACCAGAAACCAGACTGAGTTTTCCTGCTGTTACAGAAAGTGGTGTAATGTCAGAGAAGCACCAAGCTAATCTCTAACACTAGGATGGCACAATGCTGAGCTGAAGTAAAGAAATAACTTTTTAATAATAATAATAATTTTAAAAAAATGTACTGATGATAAGCAACCTAGACTTCCTACCTCCCTACTCTCAACATTTTTGTCATTTGCTTACAAATTGATTGCAGTTATATTACCATTAGAGATGGGCACAAACTGGGAAAATTCTGAACCATGAGGTTCATGGTTTGTTGTATTTCACGAACCACGAACTTTCATGAACTTGCTCCGGTTCGTGAACCAGTTTGGTCGGCTTGTGAAAACGTCACTTCCAGGTCAGCAGAAGGTGTGCAGAGAGCCCATCCCACATTGCCTAGGAAACTGATTGATCAGTGTCAGGCTATCTTCAGTGACAAACCGAACTACGAACCAAATGAACTGGATTAAAATTTGTCACAGTTCGTGAGAAATGAGCTCCCATGAACCGCTGGTTTGCGAACCATGAACCAGCCTGGTTCATGATGAACTTTTGTTCGTATTTCGGTTCGTGCTCTAATTACCTTTGAACATTTGATGCCACCAAATTTATCAATATAATCCCCGAAATAGTCACCTCTTAGCCTTAATCATGGCTAAAGAAAAATACCACAAATGGGATTGCCAAACTCCCAGTGGCAGTAGGGCATCCTAAACCCTCAGCTTTTATTGTTTGATGCTGCTCCAAGTCGTAGCAAGGGAAAAAAATTAAATAGAACCACCAGCACAATAATGTCACTTTTGGGAAACCCTGGCAGTTACGGTGAGTAGCTCTAGGAATCACCAGAAACGCTATGGTTGTAACACAGGTTTTCTGGTAATTTATATACCTTGACTTCACTTCCAGGTTTTCCCCGTAAGTGATGTCATCATACTACAGCAGCCACACACACCCTTGGGCCAACCACCAGCCCATTCCCTATATGAGCTGCAAGAAAACAACGGCAGTGTATGTAAGAAAGGGGAAGGGACCAAGGTGCCACTGGACCCCGGCTGAACAAAACAGAATCCAGTGGCTCCAGAAAGACCAACAACAGTAATCCCAGCATGGGCCCACCCTCTTGGACATGTGAAAGGGCAGCCCTGATGGCAAGGCACAGATGGGAAGGGGGAAGCTAGTCTCATCAACTCACAAATGTAGAGGGAGATACCTGTGGAACGGACACACTGCTAGGTTTGGATGTGAGAGCTCTTGTTGTTGAAGTGGCTCCTGGGTTTGTGGAAGAGGAACAGAGGAGGCAGGTGCAGAATCCCAGGTTGAGGCAGCAGGATTATCACCCCTGCTCATCTGTCAGTGTGTAGTTGCTCATTTGGGTTGAGCTTGCAGAGATGGGATATCTGTTAAGATTCTGATACGAGACATGTTAGCCACACTGCATGGACTTTGCTTTCCCCCTTGGATGTTAGTGCTAAGTTCTCCTTAGTGTTAAATGCTCTCCCAGTGGTGTTAAGTGCTCTCTCTGTGCCTCTTCCACCACCAAAGTTCAATGTTTTGCACTATGTGCATGGCAGAGATGTCTCAACAGAGTCCTATGCCATTCCTACTGAATTATGGGATGTCATCGCTGGGTTTATGTAGTGCTGGGGTGGCTGTGATTGGGTGCAGGGGAGGGGTGATTGGTTGTGGCTGTGGCTAACATTCTGTACCTGTAGGCAGCACTTTGCCTTTGGGGAAGCACTTGGCCTCTTCCTCTGTATGGACACCTATGACTATGCTGTGGTTTTTGATGGTTTTACTTTCTGCTGTTCACAGGCTAAGGGGCTTGGGGAGCTGAATAACTCCCATCATGCCCCCGGGTCTGCTCCTTTCCCTGCAAGAATAGCAGTGTGCAGTAGTGTTGCTCTGCATTGTTGACACACTGGTGCCCAGCCAGGACAGTGTTGCCAGAGCACTGTGCTGGTGTATCTTGGTGATATGCTGGCAGAGTACCTGGTCGGCTCCCTGTGCAGTTTAAGCTCCAGCTATCAGAGCTGTGCTATTAATGAAAAATTTGTAATTTTGACATTGTTGCTTATTTTTCTTCCTCACTCCTCTGAGGTTAACTCCTAACTCTCATCTCTAATTAGTTCCATACTGGGATGTGAAGAGCACCCCTGCTGTGCAGCAGCAAGATCATCTTGGTAACTGAGAAGACAGACAGGTCCTGGTGGTCAAGATCACCAAACAAAAAACACTTATTGGCTTGATGGTGTGATATCATTTATGAGATTTCCCAGAAGTGACATCATGCCATTAGCACCCACCCCAGTCTCCTGCTGGTTGCCAGGCCATGCAGAAGACAAAAAACCCCAATCTCTTCTTCCCAAAGCAAGCTAGTAGAACCCTGTAACCCCATGCTTACTCAAAAGTAAAATCCCATTGATTTCAATGCAGTTTTCTTCTATGTAATTATTTTAGGGACTACAAATGAAACACATGATACATCAGCTAGAAATCATTCAAAATAATCAGTTCTTTCAAACTAATTAAACAGACTTTGGCAGTGATAAAAAATTATGTTCTTTGCTGCAAGCAAGTACCTACTAATATTGTTAGTATTCTATGTGGATTATGAGCAGAAGTTTCATAATTTCATAGCCTATAATGAGTGTTCTTCTGCTCAAGTGCATCACGCAATTAAAATATATATTGATGTGGAGAGCAATATCTTATCATGGGCTAATTTCCACATTTGTCTTGTATGTCTTCCCTGCTTATGTTTTAAAAAGTGACCTATTGTAGCCATGCCATGTAAGATAACTGCCTTTCTGCACACATTCTGCAACCTCTCCCAATAGCTAACAAAATCAACTTTTAGAAATAAAATGAGAGGTTTATTAACTTCGGGAGTTTTATTTATAGGCTTATCTGCATTGTAGGATGACTTTCAGAGAATTTGGATAAGAATAGAGATTGTATTTTCTTGTTACTTGCCATAACTTAGATAATTTAAATGTTTTCTCTCATCCTCAAATGATGTATATAATGTGTCAAGAAAAATTATCATCCAAGAAAGCACTCTTTCAAGAACAAATATTTTCCAAAGCCTGACCCAATGGCATCTGGAAGCTCCCACGTCTGTGGGAGAGACAGGCAGCTGCTTTTTGTGGCTAGAGAATCTTTCTTCAGCCATTTATCATGCTTGATAAGAGAATGATCAGAAGATAACCATTTGTACATTTCCTTTTCATCTGGTTATACCATATTCAGCTCTCAGTATCCACACCACATCACATGCTGCTATCACAATCTGAAGTGACACAGGAAGAATCCGTGGTGATTATTTTGACCTTCTACCAATATGCCCATCTTTGAACTATATCGTCACTTCTGTGAAGTTGGACATTCTTGCAATTCTCAGATGCTTCTACACCTAGGGCTCAACAAATGCATTATATGGCTTTGCACAGGCTCAGGTTTTCAACCCATGCAAAGTAGCAAAAAATGCTTAGTTTGCCCACCCCATATCTGTGACCGTTGTGGATATTGAGCTAGTATGCTACAGCAGTTTAGCTATTTTGCATGAGTTACAGTACAGTTTAGATTATCTTATATACAGCTGAATGGGGAAACTCATTGTCTCACCAGTGTCATGTTTAAATTGTGCCTGGAGGGAAGCTATGAGAATACTGTGTTACAAAGAGGTGCATTGTAACTTCTGCAAAGTCCTTTGCAACCTGTCAGGTCATCTGTCTGTCCTGCTGATCATAATGCCAGTAATATCATGTGCACTATCTACATCTTCAAATTTCTCACCCTCCATTTTTAGGATTGTAAAACCATAAAATATAAACATAAACCAAATGTAAAGTTTCACAAAATGTAGGAAGCTTGATTTGCACGGTTTTTAAAGTCCCCGATCACATCCATTGCATGATAATTGGGACAAAAGTTCTGTATTTAGTCAACAGTGTGTTATATAGTGAAGATAATAATCATGGCAAATTTTGCAAAAAACATACTTTGCACAGGCAGTGAATTCCCTTGAAATTAATGAGTCTTGCAGGTGTACAAGTTGGCACATGATTTCAGGCTCAATTAGCAAGTATGAAGTGGACTATTTGTTCAGTCGAATGCAGTGGGCAGAGCCCTGCATCTGCACTTTCTTAGATTAAGAATGCAACAAAGTAAATTACAGACATCTGTGATGTGGGCACCTGCACATTACTAATCTTTTTTCTTTCCTTTGGTTCAGATCACCTCTGTGACTTTGGCAGAGGAGAAAGCATTAGCTATCTCTTAAAATAACTCCCTGGGAAAGTAGTTAACCTCCATTCTGCCATCTCACCATTCACATATGTGTGCCAACACTGCTTCCTTCCATTCACAGTTCAAACCTACCCCATTACCTGCCTAATAAAGTGGGAGACAAGATAATCACCAAAGTCTTTATGGTAGCCAGCTTGCATTGGTCTGTAAATACACCACTGCCTGCCATCCTGGGGCTTGTGCTATCAAGTGAGATAGAAATATCAGCTTGAGTTTGATGCTACCACTTAATTTATTATGGTTTGATGAGCAGACAGTCTTTTTCTAAGGGAACCTTTTGACTCCCCCCTCCTTTTACATTCATAGCTACAAGGTTCCGTGTGCTTTTTTGCCAAAGGTTGATGCTTAAAGCAGCGTTTGCAGTCTGGTCCCCAGCTGGTGCAAATGATAGCAGAATCAGTGAAAGTATCTGTTAATTCCAAATTGTACACGAGATCTTGCTTTAGATGTGTAAATACTTTTTATGAACTGAATTAAGTTCTTCTACTGACAGATTAAAATATGGCAGATTTGATTACTTTCTATTGATTGAGTCCTGAGCTGAAGTTCTTGTCTTATTAGGTTTCCATGGGTGTCTGTATATGTGAAGACTGCGGTACATGCCTCTCTCTCTCTCTCTCTCTCTCTCTCTCCATTCTTACTAATATTTATTCATATGTGTCTTATTTTCTAATAAAACAATCAAGAAGTTTGATTTCCCTTTCAGAAAGAGCCATTAATCTTCTTGGATACTCTAGATGAATGCTTGTTGGTATCTAGTTTTTCAGTCTCAATGATGCAACAATGTTTGTAGAGACTGTGCAACATTTCTGTATGGTAGTAGGAATGTTTAAACTGCAATTCATTGCAAGCTAACCCATTATGTCATATTCTCTATTTCACAAATAGTCATGTGGATTATCTGAAACAGCACTGTCAATCCAAATTTATTCACCCTTTCCAAGATCCAAACTGCACACAAATAAATACCTATAGAGTCATTCCCATATCTTCTTCAGGGTATTTTACTCCATGACTGTAGATTTGAGATGGGCACAAACCGGGAAAAAACCAAACTGTGCGGTTCATGGTTTGTCACATTTCACGAGCCACAAACCATGAACTTTCACGAACCTGCCCCGGTTCACAAACTGGTTCATTTGGTTCATGAAAACGTCACATCCAGGTCAGCAAATCATCACTTCCAGGTCAGCAGAAGGTCACTTCCGGGCCAGCAGAAGGCCACTTCTGGGTCAGCAGAAGGTCTGCAGAAAGTCCATCCCCTGCTGCCTAGGAAACTGATTGATCGACACCAGGCTGTCTTCAATGATGAACCAAAAAATGAACCAAATGAACCAGCCTAAAGTTCATGGTGGTTCATCAGAAATGGGCTCTGATGAACTGCCGGTTCACAAGGCACAAACTGGCGTGGTTCGTGCCGAACTTTGGTTCATATTTTGGTTTGCGCCCATCTCTACTGTAGATTCCTCTACTTTTCTGTAAGAGACCTGATTTGCAGACTGCATAATTCACACATAGGTCAGCCAATATACAATTAGATATATTAAATGGGTAACAGTGGAGTAGATTGTGTTTCCTCAGTGAGGTAAAATGAATTATATGTAATCTATTGCTACGTAACTTAAGTTGATCTAAGCTTTATCCAAGTTTCTTTATCTTTTCAGATCTTTCCAGGAAACACCAATGCTGACAGTGTTATACAGCACAAATTTCTGCACTCTGTGAAAGCTCGTTTTGTACGTTTTGTTCCGTTGAAGTGGAGTTTCAGTGGAAAGATAGGCCTACGGGTTGAGGTTTTTGGATGTTCCTACAGTAAGTATTTGATATTTATATGATAGATATGTCATCTTTTTACCAAAGTTATGGATGTCATGTTGTTCATTTGACAGGGAGACCAAGTAAATCATATTTTGACATCTATGCCATTTAACACATTACAGATATATAAACTGGGTCTGTCACCAAGTGTATACTCAATAGAAAGTCATATGTGTTGGACACCTAAATACAAAATGCTGTGAACAGCCCTAAAGTAAACTGTCATATGCACAAATACAACATTATATTTGCAGGCCCAGTGCTGATAGATGGGGGGGGGGTGAGGGCAAGGCTACAGGACACACAGAACAACTGTAGCTGGAGTTAAAAGAGGCCACAACTTTATTGGTTCACAGCTTATGAACCATTGGTGATGCACAGAGCACAGATTCAAACATCAGCTGACTGGCCTGCCAGCCGATGACCCACCAAAACTCAGCCCACTTTCTGAGGGGTGGGGGGCACAGGATGACAGTTATTGAGGTACCATGTGGGCATACACCTCTGTGTGGATCCTCTGCCAGTAGAGACAGCCCTCAAGTTGGGCATACACTTACCATGCCTCACTCCCAAGATCCCTTAAGGGGACCCCTTATTGAGGAAACTAGGCTCATAGGCCCTGTTTTCCCCCAATGCCCAAACCACCACAAGACCCACATAAACCACCACAAGACCAACCAAAGCTCCTAACGCTGTAATGAGCTGGAGGGGGCGCCAGAGGGGGTGCCGCAGGTCACCCCAAATATCCTGCAACCAAATGTCCTGTCTCCAGCTGAACAGGGGCACACTGTCTGAACAGTATAAAGCCTCTGGCCAGAAAGATATGTCCGTATGGGGAATTCACTATGCTTGCTGTTGTCTCCACAAACTGCTCCAACACCCTAACAAATTTTTTCCTGGCCAGCAGCCCCTCACCATGAATACTGTTCCAACAAGTCCCATCACAGTAGATGCATCCTAGGAAAGCATCCTTGGAGAAGTCCTAGGTCAGCCACAATGGAATGCCTCAAGTTCAGTCCTCACCATGTGCACAAGTTGTTCTCCACCAGCTGTATAACCAGGGCATCGGGGAAGGGGGCGTGATGCCTGTCCTGTCCAAGAACCATTGGTACCAACGAGTCCCATAGTATCCTCCAATGCTGATCCAGGTAACATAAATGGCTCCGTCTAGTCCCAGCTGCCAACCCCATCCAGACAATGATGTATAGATACCAGTCCAGTGAATGATGCTATGCCTAAATATCCATATTGATTTGCATCAAACTGCAGGGAATGCCAAGAAAGAAACTGTTATTGGGGGTCCCCCAAATGTAGATGAATATAGGTCCTATACACTCCTGACTGGTTGGTCAGGAATTTGAACAGGGGCTGCAAGGGGCTGCTGGGAGCTGGGAAGATAGCAGTCTGCCCACAGACTGTAACCTGGTCTCCCCAGGTAAGTCTGAGGGCCGGTGTTTTATTTTAATTCCATGGGCCAGGTCATAATTATGTTTTATTTTAGTTCTATCACTGTTATAGATAGGCAAGTGTTAAAGATTCATTTATCAATTGAGTTGAGAAGCAATATGCAAGTGATTGCTTTTAAATGTATTTCCCTTATAATAGCGTTGAGGGTTTTTTATGCCTGAAGTGTCCTTTCAAAAATATAGAACATTCTTATTTTTTTTCTGTAGCAAGCAACTTGAGATTTCTATACAAATATATTGTAGAAGGGGGAGCATTAAGAAGAATGTTGTGCATTGTGTTATAAAGATAAGGGCCCTGATATACTAAATATTGGTAACAAAGAATGTAATTTATGTGGATAGTGTACTCAGGTAGGAATATATTGAAAGCCTGCATAAATTAGAGAGCCAGATAATTAAGGTTCAGGAGTAGATAATTGAAGGTTTTAGTCAGGACTATTGTAGAAACAAACTACCTAATTATAAACAGGGATGTATTTGGGATTTCGCTTGGACAGTTTTGTTACACAGGTTATCACAGGATTTTAAATTGTTTTTGTTATTTCATTAATTCTTTTTGATTCCATTATTTTCAATGGAAAAAATTTCTGGCTATAACATCTTTGTTTTCTGTATGATTTGGATGGAATTTTCAGGGACTATACTCCTCAGATAATGACTGCCTGTCAAATTTCAGACAGAGGAGGGACAGGTCCAGTTTTATATGCAATTAAAATAAAGACTAGTGGATCTAATAAAATGGATGCTGCAATATTTAGAAAGCTACTTTTGAATTACCATGAAATGTGGGGAAACATTTGTACCTCTAAGGAAATTCTTGTACTGCATAATGAGCCATTTGGTCATTCCAAGAAGTTAGATAGAATTTCACGGAGGACAAGGAACCTCAAGGAAGGCAATGCAAACAGTAGTTCATTAAAAAACGATAGTCAGCAATTTTCTTGAACCAACGGAAAAGCAAAGCAGAGGTACAAGGAAAGGAGGAAGTGGCTGGCATTTGGTATCCTGACTGAGGAAGGCAAGTCAGGCAGTAGTCCAATAGAACAGACCGACAGAGGTTAGCACCTGGAACCTCATGGGCAACAAGGTAGAATTACAGAGTGGGCACAAAGGTAGAAGATGCTGTGCTTGCAGAAGGAGCAGCTACACAGAATTAAAGTGTGTGTGTGTGTGTGTGTGTGTGTGTGTGTGTGTGAGAGAGAGAGAGAGAGAGAGAGAGAGAGAGAGAGAGAGAGAGAGAGAGAGAGAGAGAGATGGTTTGCTTATATCCCAGAAAGGCAGGCAGGAACATAAGAGAACAGGCACAGGTGGCATTTGGAAGACAGGCAGTAGAACAGAAGGTCACAAAAGCCACTAGGGGAACGGTCTCCAAAAGTGAGGAAAAGAAGAAAGCAAAGCCACACAGACCGTTGTGCTGCAAAATTTGAATCCCTTTATAAACTTCAAACGCTTGGTATCTTATTTACAGGCATGAATCATCAAAACCGCAGTTGTAAGCATGCTGGAAATGATTTTACCGCCGAGGAGCGCCCAAGTGCAACGCGGGAACTACTCCCGGCGGGAGAATGGCTACGGGTTTGCCAGGCTACGTTGTAAGACAATTTGTAAGAGTTGTAAGACAATTTCTTCTGTTTTGTCTTATGGAATGAAAGCAGATGAAGTTTTTGAATGAATTGATTTATCTTGTTCCTGTCTAGTGGTCGGCAACTACAAACACTGGCAATTTTGTGAAGGCTTTTGAAGAAGCGTTGTTGCAGCGAAACAGGGTACCAACGTAGCCTGGCAAACCCGTAGCCATTCTCCCGCCGGGAGTAGTTCCCGCGTTGCACTTGGGCGCTCCTCAGCGGTAAAATCATTTCCAGCATGCTTACAACTGCGGTTTTGATGATTCATGCCTGTAAATAAGATACCAAGCATTTGAAGTTTATAAAAGGATTCAAATTTTGCAGCACAACGGTCTGTGTGGCTTTGCTTTCTTCTTTTCCTCAGTAGAACAGAAGGGGCAGAACTGATACAGGGAGCCACCCTTCCCTTTGGCTTTGTTCTTGCCCCTGTGCAGGTCTGGCACCACCATTGAGGCGGTGAGGTGGGGGCCGCGGGCACCGTGGAGCTGGAGGGGGCACCAGAGGGGGTGCCAGTGGTGGAAGAGCGTGCCACGGAGCTGGTGTGCCTGGCCCGCGCTGCCGCCACCACACCCCCCGGGCGGGCGCAGCAGCCACAGGCCAGGGACAGCAGGCAGCCGAGGCAGCATGCGGAGCGCGGGCAGCCTCCTTGTGCCGCCCCAGCCACCTGCCGGCCAATGGCCCCAGCTTTACTGCGTGATGATGTCATCACATGATGATGTCATCACGCAGTCTGGGTGTGTGTGCGCGTGCTGTGCGCGCATACAAAAGGGTGGCCACAGGCACCAGAAACCCTGGCACTGGCGGTGCCCCTGTAGCCAAGACAATTTCCTAACTCTTTTGTTTCTGCATACATGTTACATGAGCAAACTTCAATTAGTGTGACTGCTTGGTGAAAATAATTTGTCTTGAGAATATGTATGTGTGTGCTGTAATCAATAAAAAAAGAGATAAGACAAACTGAGAATCAAGGAAGCTTACATACTAGGTTAACAGAGAACAAATAAACCCGACAATCTCCACTACAAAGAAAACAGAACTAGATCAGGCAACAAGGAAATGATGGTATGAGGGAAACCCTGCTTATATATAAACTACTCTATATATCACTGAGTCAGACTCAACAATTGTTTGCTAGAACTGTGAAAAGATATATTAACACAATTATTTTTAAACATGTTCAGGGATGCTTGAACATACACCAGTGTGGTTCACAACCTATTTAGGGGGTCACAAAGAGGGAATAAACTTTTGACAATTGGCTAAAATGGTCAATATGCTGTTTGGCATATTGTTTCATTGTATTTTTTCCTAAACATGTACTACAGTGCAATTGGCTTTTCATGCATGCATGTTATCACACAGCCTGATTGAGTTCTAGTACCTTGTTGTGTAAGTGATCTACTCAGCAGGCAATTATTTAAATAGACAGTTAAATCAGTCACAAATCATATGAATCTGTCATAAATAAATGCTGAATTTAATAAAATTGAGTGTCCGTCTAAGCAGTCCCTAGTTATGGTAATAGCAGCAGATTGGTTTGCATCAGCATCGTCTTTGCAGATGAGCTGTTTGCAAAACAAAAACAAACAAACAAATATGCAGATCTCTTCAGTAGGTATTTTATGATGGTTCACCACAAACGGAACAGACTGGGTGATTGGCTCCTGTATGATTGATACTGTCGGATGCTGTGATTTCAACCGTTGAACCCATTTGTAGAGAAATTCAAAACATCCTAGACATGTTTGGCTTTGATGATTTCCACTGTCATGGTCTCTATTTCTGTCTGAGTTTGAATTGAACTTTTTACATCAGACATCATTCATTTATTTGTCGATATTTCAATTTGTTTTCATTAACCTTATTAATGTAACGATTGGGATTTTTTTTTCATTTTTTCACATTTGTTTTGAAATGAATCCTTATTCTTAATTATAAATAAATTTTGACTGTGGGTCATTACTATGTTTTCTGAAGTAATAATTAGAAAAACCTGTTATTGATATGCATGCTATGATTGAACAAGGGGAGGAAACACCCTTCAAATGTCTTCTTTGCTGACCAGCATCATTTAAGGGGAAGATTGTTCTGTCCTAGGTAAGGAGACAACCAGGCTGTCCTAAGGAAAGTGGGTTTTTATTCTTGGATCTTTTTCATCCTATTCATCTTATTAGTATTATTTATTCAATGCTTATTACGTGCAATCAATACACATTGATATTTCTAGGGCTGAAGGGTCAGGTGAGTCCTGTTCCTTACAGTTAATAGGCTAATGGCAAGCAACAGCAAAAAGGAAGAAGGAGGATTACAGATTAAAAGTGTGAGCAAATAATATTGTTGTAGAGTTAATATTTGGAAATAGTAGCAGGAGAAGAACTTAAAAAGATGCTTAACAAAAGAAATAGTTCCTTTAGCTGGGGACAAACGAGCAGGATAAAAGAATAGACACAGATATAGAGACAGAGGTGGAGGTATATTCTAGTTATCCCAGTAGAACAGTGACACTTATAAAAGGTGAACGCAGGCCAGGGAGATTATCTTTTTTCTAGCAAAAGAGATTTATTGAGATTGTCTTCAGGAAGCCTAGGTGCTGACAATAGCTTCTAGGTCTGAGCCCTGGCTCAAAGTAAGCCCTGACCAGAATGCGGCAGCATGAAAAGAATTTTCTCATTTGCTCTCACCATGTTTAGGAGGACTCTCTTTCCTCACTCCAGCTTTTTACATTGACTCCTAGCAACTCTACATGGCTCTTAAGTTCTGCGAATGATTTTCCTGTCATCCTCCTCACATTGTGTACATACATGTATTTGTATATATAGTTTACTCTCTTAACCCACCACCCCAAGGATTCTCAAAGGAGCTCATAACATTGCTGAAAACTATGGAAAGAAGTGAAAGGACGTTTTCATGGACAGTAGGTTAGATTAGGGATACAGTGATTTCTGTGCAGGCCCAGTTTCAAACTTTGATCCTCCTTCATGGCTGTGATGTGTGAATGGATAAAATTACTAATTCTAACATTACAATTTAAGCTTGTTCAAGAAAGGTACAAGTGGAACAGTTACAAGTTTGTGCATGGCTGTCTTCCAGTTCCCTTACTTATGGATATGGAGGGGCGGGGGGGGGGGCTTTTATGGGGGTGAGCTGAAAGGTACAAGCTTCCGTGGACATTGTTTGATCTCAAGAAGACTTCGTGAATATATAAAATGATGGTAGATTCCATCTTCATATTTAGAATGAAATTATTTTATTTCATTTTATTTTTAAAACTTGTATGCCCTCTTTCTTTCAAATAGGGTCCTTAAGGCAATGATGAAAAAGACATTAAAACTAACCTTTATAAATAACACATAAAGGTAAAAACAGCAAGTTAAAAGGAGCAAGAAGGAGGATCAGTTAGAGTGCACCCGACAAAATAGAGAAGTTTTCACACACTGGTAGAAGACAATGATTAAGGGGAATAGATGAAGCTCCCTAGAGGGAAAGAAGGCCTTTTCTTGGGTTGTATAAGGTTTTAAAGATTAATGTTAGCCCCTTGAATTGGGCCTGGAAACAGATTAGAAGCCAATGCAGATGGAACCAAACTGGATGGATATTGTCTGGCCTATGACCTGCTCCAGACAGCATTCTTGCTGCAGCATTCTGTACCAACTGTAGCTTCTGGAGGCTCTTCAAAGACAGCCCCATTTAGAATGCATTGTAGTAATTTAACCTAGATATTACCAGAACATGTACCACAGTGGCAATATCTTTTTTTATTCAGAAAAGGTTGCAGCTGTCTCACCAACCAAAGTTGGCAGAAGGCATCCAAGGCCACCATGGCCACTGTTTATCTGATAAGAGGCCCAGGTCCAGCAGAACCAAGACTCAAACTTTCTCTTTTAGGGAGAGTGCAACCTCATCCAAAGCAGGAGACACTTCAAGTCAGGGGTCAGTCCTTCTGGCCACCAGTAGCTTTTCCATCTTATCATGAGTAAACTTCAGTGTTCTCATCCATCCTAAAACTGCCTCAGGGATCAGGTCTGTTTCTACAGCCTCTCTGGGATATATACTCATAACAACACAACCCAAATCTCTGGATGACCTCACCCAGAGGTATCATGTAGATGGAGAAAGGCATGAGGGATAAGATGGAACCTTGCAGGACCCCATAGACCAGAGGCCAGCATCATGATCTGAAACATACCTTCCAGGTAGGACTGAAACCATTGCAAAATAGTGCCTTTCAGTCCCAACCCCAAGAGTTAGTCCAGAAAGCTACCATAATGATTGTATTGAATGCTGCTGAGAGATCCAGGAAAATCAACACAGTCACACCTCCTGTGTCTGTCTCCTGTTGCAAGTTGTCCACCATTATCTTAGTTCTTAAATTTTAGGGGTGATTCTAGTATGAACTTAAGAGTTGCCTATCTGCCCCTTTAATATCAGAGGGATCTTTTTCAGTTGGTGTTATTTAGTTCCATGCCATGAAAAACTTCAGTGGCCAGTTTCTGCATAGTAAATCTCTATTAAAAGGATAGGTGTTTTGTTGTTGTTGTTTTGCTGGCTGGTTAGGAAGTTTGTATGAACTACAGGAGCAACATATCTCCTTCCCACTAAAGTCCCTAGAGCCTGTGCTAATGTATGCTGATTATTATCTCAAGTGCATTAGCAGAAAATGAAAAGTGATGAACTGGACAAAAGAATTCAAAGGAACCTGATTTTGAAATAATTTGAAGAGCTGTTGATGAATGCTAAGAGTTACTGTTTGTTTAAGAGCAAACCCAGGAAAACTGAGTTAAATAAAGACTAGAGTAAAATTATTCAGTTTGTCTTTCGTTAGTTGCACCTTTTCTGTTCATGTTTGTTGCTTAAAGGTAATAATTAAAACATTGCAGGGTAAAACTAGATAAAATAAAACCTTTAAATATCTCCCCCCGCCCTCCACTGCCCAGCAAAAGATGCCTGCTGTTCATACCCCTTCAAAGACCCTGGCAAGCAATCAAGGTTTGCAGCTCCTCCTGAATATATCCAATAAGGGGACTTATAAAAATAATCCCTGCATGTTTGCCACATACAGTCTGACATACCAATTGAAATATTTAAAAAAACCCTGCAAAGAATAGTTCTTCTGTCTGTCTGCCAATGTAACCCATCTTTAAATGACTTGAACATTTTATTTTCCTGCAGCAGTCTTACCCCAGGTTACTGAAAAGGTCCACCACATCTACTTATCTTTATTTGAATCAAGCGCTTAGAAATCATTTACTGGATGCAAGGATGACCAAGTGTCAGAGCTAGTTCCCAGTCAAAGATTCCCCGTCTTCCAACCCTCACATTACATTTGAATTGTGCAGCACTAATAGGCTAAAACTTGGTTTTCTATGTGTGCACTATACATTTCTTTATATTTTCCATTTTTTCCACATATATATGATAGACTTCTTCCAAAGAGCTCAAGGAAGTGAACACAGTCAAATGAACTTGTGAAGCTTTTCTCCAGGCCTCAGAGGCAGGATGCTTTGACTAGAATTGTTGGCATGTCTGACTTCTTATCCTCGGCTTCACCCAGTCATGTTCCCTTCACCAACCTGGCTGTGCTCCATGGGGAAAGAGTTCTTTTGTATGTTGTCTGTGAGTGCAAGGGAGTGGCTGGGAATCCTTGTACTCTCCTGGTCCTTTTGGTGGCGTAGCTACGGTCTCCCTGGCTAACCTGGGGGTTCTGCGCCTGCTTGTGTCTTTTGTCTCTCTGCCAGGGAAGGCGAGCCTCTGCTGGCTGTGTGCCAGCACTTGGTCCTCGCCAGAGTCCATTTGCTTCTCTCCTCCTCCTCTGCTTTCCTCCTTGCACTTTGCACCTTGCTCGCACTCCCTCTATCTCCTCAATACCACCACACTGCTTTTCACTTCCAGCCTCCCTTTTGGAATTTTTGCCTCCCCATCTGGACCCTGCCCCCTCAACAGCATCCTAATGCTTCTCCTGGCCCCTGCCTGCACCCTTCCAGCTTGGCTGTGAGTGGTTCAGCCCCTGCAGCTTCTGCTTAAATCGGAGCTCCCACAACCACTCTTTGGGGTTCACTCCTGCTGTGGTCCATGGTGCTGTGTGCCCCATCCAGAATTCTTGAGCCCTGACCCCCCTGCAGAGGTGAGCCACTACAAAACTTATAAATGTTTGATATTGCCTTAGAGAGCCATGTCATGGTTCTATTGAGCTTTGTTTTGTATATTCTGACTGACAGCAGCTTTCAGAGTCTCAGGTGGAGAAAGGTCTTTCCGAAAACCTAAGCTCTTGAGGCCTAAGCACATCTTTCCCAGGTATGTTCCTGGGCCCAGTCAACAGAAGTGGTCTGGGGCTTCTGCACTCAGAACTTTATTCCCCATTCAATGGGGACCCAATTTGGACTGGGACTATGGAATGCAAGGATGTGGGCTTAAGCTTTCCCCACTGCTATTTTCCAGGGAGTCATTTCCCTATTGGGGAATGTAGCCCATCAGTACATGTGGAGTCCCCAATTCCCAGCCTCACTATTTTCCATCTGAAAAATGATTAATATATTGTTTACCTGTTAATCATAATGTTACATATATTTGTGTCAAACGTATCACTGAATGGATAAAATGTGGTTGTACTTAACCTGCTTAATAATAACCACTCTGTTCCAGCCCAACCTTTTGTTTGCTCCTCAACTGCATTAGGATTGACTACATATGTTGGCAGAATTCCGCAGTACTTTTATGATTTCTAGACCCCAGGCTGTCGTAGGGCCTTTATGTTGGCCAGACTAATTGCCTTTCTCTCCAATGTCCTTCAGGGGAGATACCAGCGAGTCCCCTTTTCAGAAAGACATTGTTTGTGTGGAGCCAACTGCCCAGATACCATCCAGCATATAATTTTGAAATGCCATTTATATGATAAGTTGCAGAGAATGCTGTTTGAAAGGTTGCCAAAATGTATTGAACACCAGGACAATTTATCCTTTTGTTGTTTTCTGTTAAAGGATAATGATACAGCGATTTCTAAAGTGGTTGCAGAGTTTTCAGTGGGTGTGCTTAAGATTCATACAAGTTTTCTATAAATATATTGACTTCTGATATTTTATGTAATTTTATAGTGACTTGTTTGCTGTCTTAGATCTTTATATGCCATTAAAGGTATTTGAATTGAATTGAATAACCACTCTGAATGGATGTTAAGTTGTCCTGAAGGGCGGTATATAAATTGAATGTTGTTGTTGTTGTTGTTGCTTGTGTTATGTACTTTTAGGACTTGCTTTCTTGTGACATAACTGGACTGTGGATTTTGTTAGGTGAATCTGTGTTGGCCTGTATAAATGTATTGCTTTATAGTAGGGTGCTTGCAAAGTACATGCAATAACTGTGCATATATTGTTGGCTCTTTCATTTTCCCACTTCATTGTACCCCTTGTGCATGGGCACAGCATGACACATGAGCTTCCTCCCCTGTCCCAGGCCTGGACCCTTCCATGTTCTGTCCTTTGGCTCCTCTTGTATTAAACTGTAGGGCCTCACCAGAATGAAGTTTCCATCATTTAGGCGCTGTCATTTATGAACTGACAGGTCTATGGCCAGTAAACCAGCATTATTGTGAAACACCTGATGGGAGCATAATTGGCTGTATTCTACTTGGCTAGCTGCAGATTGTGCAGGCTGATTTAGCATTTATAGACAGTCTTAATTTCTTAATTGTCTGATAGGCTTTGTAAAAACAGTTTGCCTTTTAAATTTGTCCAGGCTTTGCTAGTGATATCTCAGTGTTTCCTTATAAATTGGCACGATTTTCTGAGTGACACCCTCTTAGGAAGAATTGCACAAAAGCTTTGTTGATGAAACAGACCTTCAAAATGCAGAGTGTGCTTCTTGTGTCAAGCACTCAAGGTAAGGCTATGCAGAATGTGCTCCATTTAGAGGTTCTGGTCGAAAGAACTGCTCACTGTTTTCTCTTAGAAACAAAAGCAGCAACAGAACAACAATGGAAAAGCCTCAGACATCAACTGAACAGCAGTCCTTTTAGAAAACATGGAACAGCTTCTTTTATGGGGGGAAAACTTATCAGATTAAAGCTTCACAAATGTCTCTGATTTATATGCAATGTAGAGGTGGATCAGTGGGTAAGCCCCTTAAATACAGCTCAATATGTAAGGATTTAGGCAAATGAAGATAGTGTGAGGAAGCATAGCAAGTGAATGGAACAATAGGAATAGTGCAGCAACATCATTCATGTTTGTATAGCCCTTCAGTTTTTTAAAGTGCCTCACATACATACTGTAGCAACAACCTTGTGGAGTGAGTCAGAATTATTCTCTCTGTATTTTAAATGATTGGCTGAGGACAAATCCCTGCCAATCAGAGGCCACATGATAAAAGGTACTTATGTCATGAATCATGATGCTACATAGCCAATTGGATTTGGCAGTATGCTGGTCTCATGAGGGCAAAGCTAATTCAGAATGAGGGCAATGCTTCCTGGACTTCTTACATGGGTATTCCTAGATAAAAAGGCATCATGTAGACTAGTAACGATGTTACAGTGCTACATAGACCATGATATTTGGCTATATGATAATGTCATTGAGGGCAAAGGACATTCTATTCAGAATGACGATAGTTTTTCTCCGATAATAATTTTATTCTCTTTTCAGACCTTCAGTTTATTGCCCCATTTCAAACCTTGAGTTCCCTTTAATGGAGAATAATGTCATATAATGGCTAAGAGACTGAGCTGTGAGCTAGGGAATCCCCAGTTCACTTCTTACCACTGTTGTGAGCTCATCAGATAGCCTTAGGAAGCCACTATCTTCTAGCTTCAGTCTCCCTTCAGCCAATACTATTTTATAGGATTATTGTAAAGATTTCTGAGAACTATCTGTGAAGCCCTTTGAATTAGTAATACTTAGAAAAATATTGAGGGGGGGGAGCTTATATTGTGAATTTCCCTTACCCCATATTCACTCTTTTAACCTGGGGTAGTTTCAGATGGGGCTTGTCTCTGTTATGGAAGGGATGACACATGAGCCAAACAAACCACCAGTAGCCTATTTTAAAAGGGAATCTATAAAAGGCTTAAGAGGAGGGGAGAGGCAGGCTGGGAGCACGCAAAATGAAACTTGAGGTAAGATCTCCCCCCCACACACACACCAAACCGGGAGGGTAAGAGGACCTAGCAAATCTAGTGCTCTAACTCTAGAAATTGCCTGCGGATTCTCTTCCAGGTACAATCATATGCTTAGATATTAAAGACCCTTCCCCCTTCTACAGCAACAAGACCTTTTCTGAGGAAAGACAGTGGTGGTGAGGAGGAATGCCAGGCAGTAGGGAGGGCTCATTAAAGTTTCTTGCAATTACGTAATTCTAATTATTGCCTGCTGAGGATCATGGAAATTTGGTCTCTCCTGTTTCTCCTGACAGAGCCTGGAAACCTAGAATTTCCATTTCATTATTACTGACAGGGGGAAATAGGAATTGTGTGATTGTAAAGAGGATGGACCACAAAGAAGCCTTTTCTGCATTCCTGCGTTCTGCAAGTTCCCACTAATTCCAGTCAATTCTTTTGTAAAAGTAATTTTTTTATTGCTCCGGAAGCTGTCAGGAAGAGGTGCACGCTAGTGTGAGAGAGATTGTGTGCATCCCCGTTGAGTTGTAAAATAGCACATACGTATCAGACTTTTTGAATACTTGGTAGGGATGCTCACAAAAAGTTACTGTGGAGGATGGCATCAAGCAGTTATTATTAATTTTTTTCTCAGTGATCTCAGAAGAGGCCATGGGGCCCAGAACTCTCCTATGGATCTGATAGTTGTACTGTTGTAGCGCCACTGTGCTACACTCTTCTCACGTGAGCATGGAATTTCCAAGATATAAGAGCATTTTTTTTCTTGTATGTTAAGGAGAGAGAGAAATCCCAGTCAATAATATAATAATAAAAATGCATAAGACATTTACTGCCTAGCTCCAGCCAGCAATCCGATCATGATGACAAACAACTAGAATAATATCAGAAGACAAATTCACACAAATTGCAGGTTGATTGTTTGGTATTGCGGGAGACAAAAAAATGAGGTCGTAGGTTGGTATATGTATATTTCAGAAAAGGTCTTGATAGCTTATCATTGGTAAATATTGCTGACCAGTGGTGATTTTTTTTAATAGGTTGAGATTTATGGGCCACATTTTGAATGCTGATATTCTACATCTAGCTAATGTTCTGAAAGGCACAACCTAACAAGAATTCTGCTAAATGGCTAAATATATGTGTATTATAATCCAATTGTCCTTTCAGAGGTTAGAGAGTATGATTTCTCCCTCTGGGGGCTGAACTCCAGGGAATGAAGATTTGATATTGTGTGGCCTTTTTGCTTTTCTGAGGAGAAAATTACTCTGCAGGTCTTCCTTATACCACCTCCTCTTTTCTGTCTCTGACAGTGCCTTTCATAGCATGAGATAAAATTAATGTACTGAGGAGAAATGCTTATGAACTGAAAGCAGGGATAGTTTAAGTCTTCAGACAGACAATGTAGGAGAAAATGAGTAAAATAACTGAAAGGGCTGGGCTTGACTTGTCAAGTTATGTAAGTGGACATTTGGCACTGTAGTTGTTTTAGGCATGTGTGACATGGTCATGACATTACAGAGGATTCTGGGCATCCTTTGTTTATTGTGAGGTGCGGTTACTTGGGGGGGGGGGGTGACAAAGAATATAGATCCACTTTGGCAATCACCTCATGAAATGAAGGCATTTTAGCAGTGGGTCCCTGCTATCACAGCAATAAATTATTGAGGTAGCTTTTAAAGTTGTATCAGGTCTTAGGGTAGAATCCTGTGCATATGACCTGTCTGCGCATTGACCCACTGCATGGGAGGGACATCAGACATGAGTGTGCTGTCCCCACTCCTGCCTCTGCAGAATCACAGTCATCTGCACAGTGCAAATGTGCGGAGGAATTTACCATGTAATACATATTTAATTCATGTACAGCTGAACGTGTGATTTAAATCCCACATTTATCCAGGTGCTGATCCCCAGTTTCCTTTGTAAAGTGAATGTGTGTTGCTTCTTTCTTACAAACAGATATACAGTAATACATGCAGGCAGAACATACTTTCACAATAACATGTGAACAGTACTGTAGAGTACTTCAGGTACACATGTTACAAGGAAGAGCCAAGAGATGTGCCCTTTAAAAATACAACTAGAACCTATAGCTGGTTAAATGTGGGGTTTAAATTGCCCAATCATCTGTACATACATTTAAAGTTTTGTAAGAATGCTTGTACAAAATTAAATTAAATTAAATTAAAATCATGTGTACAGTATATACTGATTGTGTCCACTGTAATGTGGGTACTAGAATTATCACTGTACGCATCATCATGCAGAGTCTCATAGACATGATCTCTGTTTCCAAGGATGTTACTACAATTTACCACAGACATGAATGTGGGCTAGAAATAAGGATTATACATTTAAGAGACAGCCACATTGAAAAAGCCATGTGGGAAATGGGTTTTAAGGAAGGGTTTTAAGAGAGAGACAGCACACTATCAATGTTCAGAGACAAAGTATAATGTTATATCAAAACTGAAGGTTGCATAGATTTTCCAAGAAAGATCTATCGGTCTGAATGCTAGATAATCACTGAATAGTCAGTACGAGTTTTCAGTTCTTACATGATGCAATTAAAGTATTCCATTTATGTTCCTCCAAGAAAAAAATATATTGAAGGAGGCTGTTAGCATCATGTAGATTCCTTGACAGAACCATTGGAAACACAAAACTGGATTCAGTATGGAATTCTGCATCCTGAAATGCCAGCTTCTTTAAAAAAAATCGTAATTCTTCGGGATTCAGACTAGACTTGAAAATGTACAAACTTAGTGGATAAGATGGGTAGCCATGCTAGTCTGTCTGTAGCATTAAAAAAGAGCAAGAGTCCAGTAGCACCTAGAAGACTAACAGAACTTGTGGTAGGGTATGAGCTTTTGTGAGCCGTGACTGTGTCAGTATTGCTTGCTTGCCATTTGCTTTTATTAGGTCTGGCTGTTGCCTTGATATTACTGGCTTGTTGGGATTCTCTGGTTTGATGTTGGTTCTGTTGGGCATGTAGATTCTGCCTGAAATCTTTGAGTGATGTTGGTTCTATTGGGCTTGGAACAGTGCCCCTAGCTTTAGTTTGGTTCTACTAGGATTCTCTGGTTTGGCATTGGTACTGGTGAGATTATCTGGTTTGTCATTGGTTCTGTTGGGCTTTAGTGATTCTGTTTGCATTCGGAGGCTTTTGATTATTGTTTGCTGTTGTGTGTTGGCTAAGTTTTCCTGTGTCCTGAAGAAAGCCTTGCCCCCCCCCATAGAAACAATGGAGAGTGGCTGGTGGCTGCTTGTTAAGGAGACGTTGGAACTGGAACCTTTGGTGCAATTCACTTAGAACTGGGGGGAGGGGCTTTAATGGACAGGCAGGACTGGATTCCCTGCAATTTTGGTGTAGTTTACTTGAAAAATGGCCCCTCCAGCCCTCTGGAAAGATTTCTCTATAGGGAACAATAAAGCCGAATATATTAAACATTCCAAATAATGAACAAAGCTGAATATTATACCGGTATTTATTGATACAAATATTGGGAATACTAAATATATATGGAATTCTGGATACCTGAATCAGAATAATATCTTTTTTTTTACTGCATACCCCTAACATTTATGAGTTACCTTTTATTAAAGAGACATACAGGGAAGCCTTTAAATAGTAACAAAGGAAGAATCCTTAGGAACTAGGAACAGGTTTCCTCCCAGTGTCTTTTGGTCTTCAGAGTATTGCAAGGGCAGGAGCTGAAATATTTTTAGGTAAACTTTCATGGCAAAATTGTTTCATAGTGGGGCTACAACTGTTGAAACATGGACAGGATTACTTTGTATGTTATAATGCCTTTGCTAAGTGTCCGGCTTTTGTTTTTGGAAGTTTCTGATCTGAAACCCCCTAAAAGGAGCTGTTTCTGTATTCTAGAGCTACTACAAGAACTAATCTCTTTGTGCTCCTTCCAAGGCTCAATGGAACATAAGCCTTCCATATGTACTGGGGATCTTATTCTATTTAAGTAGAAACCAATGATTTGTTGTCATGCAAACTGCCACTGCTGACTTCTGAATGTCAGATTGTTTAGATGGCATGCTTTTTTTATTCTGAACTCTTCATTTCCCCACAGATTTCATATCTTCAGCAGAGCAGAAGAGTGGCATAACATGTTTTTAATTTTTTCCCAGACAAATGATTTTGCAAGTGCCATTCCTTTTTACTATTTTATTTTTGTTCTTTTGTGGGGAAAATGTGTATCTCATATTTTGGCCTACTTTCTCTAAACTAGCAACAATAGCAACCTAGATTTGAGCAACTGTAGCAACAATAGCAACCTAGATTTGAGTCCAGTAGCACCTTAAAGATCAATTTATTTATTTATTTTATTCGATTTATATTCCACCCTACCTGCATCAGCAGGCTCAGGGCGGATTACAGTTTGTACAATAATATAAAATACATGCACCTTTGAAAACTAGTAAAACTCCTTAAATATTTAAAAATGCACAACAAAGCAATACAACAGCAGATTTTAAAAACATATAGCAGCAAATTTATCCACCGACCACCACCCAGATTAGCAAGGTATATGCTTTCAAGAGTCAAATCTCCTTTCAACAGATACATCAGAGCATTAACTCTCAAAAGCTTCTACCCTGAAATCTTGTTGGTCTTTAAGGTGTTGTGGGCTTGATTTTTGCTTTCTTATTACTTGAGTTACTCCAAGAGGTATGCGAATCAGGAAGGAGATGGTTATCGGCTGATTTAGAGCTTGAATGAGTTACCAAACAGATATGTACTATTTGGTTGCTAGTCTGGAATGTCAGGTTATTGATCCACAAGTACAAGTTGTTCATTTGGGTCTGCATGTGGAGAGATTTCATGGAATTTCAGGATACGCCCTCAAGGTGGGACCTGGAGTTCTTCTGGAATTACAGCTGATCTCCAGACAACAGTTTCTCTTGAGGAAAACCTGGCAAGATATACTATAGAGCCTAGGAGAAATGGAACTCCTTGAGTAAAATCACATCCCTTTTGAGCTCCTTCTCGTTCCCAAACTCCTCTTTACCCAGGTACCACTCCCAAATCTCCAGGAATTCCCAAACCAGAATTGGCAACCTTAGCCTATGAGGAAGGGGAGTACCAGTTTCTCACAGGGACCTAGCTGTTACATCATGAGGTGACATTAATTTCTGTCATGATTTTTTAGTTGGATCCAAGATGAAGATTGCCTACACCTTTTGCTTCATAAGATCCAGAAGCAGAGGTTTGGTGTTGACGCTAAAAATGCCCTTATCTGGTGAAAGAGAAGAATATAGAGAAACATGTATAGAAAGACTAGGGTGGAAGGAGATATTGTTGCCAAGCAACAACACACCATTAAAGCTTCCCTCCATCACATTCTCATAGGAAATTTTATTTTTCTAACCTTGGTGTATTTTTCATAGGTAAATCTTTGTCTTGTTATCGGGCAAGACATTACAATTTAGTGTGCCATTTGCAATTTTCTCATGTCCCCTGAGTATGCTACTTTGTGTGACACATTGTTGGCATTAACCTTACTTGAATTGAAATCTGTTTATTAAAATCCTTTCTCAGCCTTAAATGAGATGCCCAAATAGAACTTGACAATCCCAACTAGTACTTTTGGATATGATGCAAAAATATACACCTTATTCCCTTTTCAAGGGAATTGTTTGTGTCTTCCTGTCCTTTAAGTAATTATTTTTCAGTATTTAAGGGAGAAAATCAGGGCATAAATAAGAAACTACCAGAGAATAAACACCAGAAGATTTAATATTATAAACAGCTTTTAAAAAAACAAGTGTTAATATCTCATCAATTAATATGGGGATTGAATTATAATCAAACAAGTTGCAGCATAAAATAGCAATATTGTTTCAAATATGAATGTGTGTGCAGGTGCACAAATATTTTTAATGAACAGTGAGCTTCTAAAGTTTTAGAGGTTTGAGCATGTCACCAGTGTGGTATAAAAAGATACCTGACTATTTTGACTACTGCTAGGTTTGCCAACTTCAAGTTGAGAAATTCCAGGAGATTTTTGAGGTGGAGCCTACAGAGGGTGGGTTTGAGGAGGGCAGGTACAATGTCATATCCAGCAGCCATTTTCTCCAGGGGAACTGAAATTGTCATCTGGAGATCAGTTGTAATGTCAAGAGATCTCCAGGTTCCACCTGGAGATTGGCAACCATAACTACTGCTGTGGTTGCTAGGGCTGTCAAGTAAGTCCATAAGGAATACTTGACTCCTGTTGGATTCTAAGAAGTGTATGGCCTGCTCCAAACATTATAGTTGCCACTTTTGGAGAAGCAACAGCATGTGAGCCATTTAATTAAATGTATATACTAATACAGCACACATTCTAGTCCACTCTGAGATGAACTGTAATTTGTTTTCTATGGATCAGAAATCATTAAATGATTCTCGTGTTTTTCCTCCTCTATCTTCCTGTAAATTCTTATATCCTGAAGGTCTCTCTGCTATTCAAAGGCCTGTGGTTAACTAATGCTTAGAAAGCAACTCTGCTTGGGTGAGACCTTCTGCTGCCCCAGAAGGTTGGACCAGAACCAATGGGTAGAAATTAAATCAACAGAGTTTTCAGTTAAACATTAGGAAGAACTTCCTGACAGTTAGAGCGGTCCCTCAGTGGAACAGGCTTCCTTGGGAGGTGGTGGACTCTCCTTCTTCGGAGGTTTTTAAGCAAAGGCTAGATGGCCATCTGTCAGCAATGCTTATTCTGTGAACCTAGGCAGATCATGAGAGGGAGGGCAGGAAGGGTTACATCAGTGCTTAGTTCTTGTGGCCCCTTTTTATTTGCCTGGGGAAAGGCTGATCACCACCTTGGGGTCAGGTAGCAATTTTCCCCAGGCCAGTTTGGCTATGGATCCTGGAGGTGTTTTGCCCTCTTCTGGGCATGGAGCAGGGGTCACTGGAGTAGTCAGGGTGGGGGTAGTTGTGAATTTCCTGCATTGTGCAGTGGGTTGGACTAGATGACCCTAGAGGTACCTTCCAAGTCTATGATTCCATGATTCTATGATTCTATGATTGTATGACTGACTTATTTCCCCAGCTCTCCTAATAATCACATGTGACAATAGTGACTTAAGTGTAGCAATTCATTTTTGTACAAGTTGTGGCTGTGTCAATGTCAGAGCAGAAAGGTTCATGAATACTTCGCAAAACTTCTCAACAATGCCTCAGCATGTTAACATAAAGATACTTAGGTCCATTCCATACGGTCAGTGATTCAGATTTCATTCCATTTCTCTTGATCACCAGAGTTCCATATGAGTTCCATATTGCCCACCAGAGTTCCATATCGCCCATTTTGGTGCGGATTGGGCCCGTTTGGGCATGGATCGGGTCCATTGTGGGCCCCTGTGGAATGCAGGAACTCTCCCACGCTCTGCAGTGGCCCTGATCCAGGCCAAAACAGGCATCCTGGTGGCAGCTGTGCACGGAAGGTGCGCCCCCCCCACTGGCCAGGTAAGTAGGGGGAGGGGTGGGAGGGTGGGGTCGGGGGATCCCCCACCTCCACCGGGGGTCTGGCAGCCCTACCCCACACCAACAATGTAAGGTAGGTCTGTTTTTCCTGTTCCATATTGGATATGGGACAGATTCTAAGGAATATTTTTGTGAGACCTAGTGAATGGTTGGAAGGCAAAATTTGAACGGTGAGTTTTCTTGGTTCACAACCCCCACATTTGGCCTCTATGGCACAAGTGTTCTGCTAACAAGTATGAGCTACAGTGATTAAAAGTGGCTGCCATGTGAAAGTATAAACCATCCCTGGCATTTTAAAACAAGAACTGTACCTTTAAACAGGAGACATCTGACAATAGTTGCACTCTATTTTTGATTGAATGCTATCTACTGCTCCTTCCCCAAGAAAGTTTAAAGTTACTTCACTGCTCCAAGTCCTTAATGTTTTAATAACCTTTCTTTCTTTCTTTCTTTCTTTCTTTCTTTCTTTCTTTCTTTCTTTCTTTCTTTCTTTCTTTCTTTCTTTCTTTCTTTCTTTCTTTCTTTCTTTCTTTCTTTCTTTCTTGTAGAATCAGATATTGCTGACTTTGATGGGAGAAGCTCCCTCCTGTATAGGTTCAACCAAAAACAGATGAGCACTTTTAAAGATGTTATTTCCCTGAAGTTCAAGAGTATGCAAGGAGATGGGGTCTTGTTCCATGGAGAAGGGCAACGTGGAGATTATATAACATTGGAGCTTCAGAAAGGGAAGCTGGCTTTGCACCTCAACCTGGGTACGTATGCTCAAACTTTCCAACATATTTTACGTTGCAGTTTTATGCTTAGATCATCATCATCATCATCCCAGAATATGCCCATGTGAAAAAAAATCTTTTAATCGGCGTTTTTGAAAGGCATATGGGATCAAGTTTCTAGACAGTGGAGAGTAATGTAATGTCACAGCAGCATCTATTCTTTTATTGCGTGTTGTTGTTACTAGCTTCATATATACTTCAAAAATCCAAAGGCTTATATTTTAGCAAAAGTTATGTTGAAGAAAGATGCTGGAAGATTGCGGTAGCATCCTTAAATAGGCTTCTCTGGGCGTGCTTTGTTTGCCAGCTGTATTTTGGCATCTGTCATGCTTATAAAAATGATAGGCACATTATGTTTACTACAGGGAATGAAAATATGCAAATAAGCTGCAGTCCTTTGGCCAGTCAGTCACTTCTGATCTGGGCATTAATTTGAAAAGTGGCACTGATTGCATATTGACTCAGCTTAGTTGTACCTTTTTGATAGGTAACTGGGAAATTCCTTACCTATTCACCACTTAAGCCATGAGTAGTGTGTTTTCTCCTTGATGCATGTTAATTTGCTTGCTAATGTGTATCATTTTCAGTCTTTGCAATCTGCTTTGCTGATTTTAGGCATTGTGTGCTCTGGTATGTGTTGATTACTGTAACCCAATAAAATTTTGCTTGTTAGGCTGTAGCTTGTCAGGAAACATAGTGATTGTATTTAGATTTTGTTAATTCCCATTCATTTGAAGCCACCACTTTAACCTTTGCATTTGATAACAGCAGAAACAGAATCCTAGGGATTCTAACATGTAATTTCTGCTGCTTTGGAGGAACAAGGTTTTTAGACCTATCCAAATGATGTTGTCTAAGGAGTTGGGCTCATTGTGTTTTCAAAGTCATTCTTCCATAGAAGATAGCAAAGTTGTCACTGATCTGCAAAGTTCACTAATTCTAGGCAGCTAGCCATTTTAGTAAATTGCAGCCTAACCAAGAATCTTATGACACCTGAAAGACTAACACATTGATTGCAGCAATCGCCACCTTTTGTCCAATGCAGTTGCAACAAACTAAACCGGATGTAGCCCTATTCCCACCTTTGCAATTTGGTTAGAGTCCATCATAGGACCTGAATGCATTGTTCCATGAGGGCATTGACAGGGCCAACCCAGGGCATGTAAGACCAATATTTTTCATACAAAGCACCTCCCCGCCCCTTAATTGGTTGCTTGTTATGTTTGCTATTCATAGATATTCATTAAACATTCTCTGAGTAAGGGTTGAGATTTGCTGTTCTCATAAATTAATAGATTAATTGGTTAAGAGCAGTATAGTTAATCAACAAAAAACACTAATTGCCAGTTATGTTATTGCTTTGGTTCCTTTTTTACAAACATGATACTTCAAAATAATTACATTGCAGTGCCTGCTGAAGCTCCATTTCCCACCCTCTTGTTTTTTTCAGACGATCCTTTTAGAACTGAGGTGTGTCCCTCCCAGCCCATTTGTCCAATTCAAAGATTCATTTCACAGCTATTGTAGCTTTTCTCCATGCAGGGTCATCTCAGTCCATGCAGAAAACAGGGCTTTGATTTCCTGTAATTGAACCCCTGCCTTGAGCGAGTGAGCATGTTAGCTGTATGTGCTGCATTCAGCTACTGGGATGCAACCAAGCAGAGGGGGGGGGGGGCAAGAGTAAATGTCTGCAGAATATAGAAAGAGTTGACAGAGTTTGTGTGAAATAAAAGACAGCATTAGATCCCTAAGGAGAAACAGAAGGAGAAAATAAAACATAGATCTTGCCTTCATATTTTCCTCTTATGTTCTGGGAAAGGCATAGGGTTGCCAACCTTCAGGTGGAGCCTGGAGTTCTCTCTATGACTCTATGGTACATTGTAGATTCTAGGTGAAACCCCTCCCCAAAATTCCCCCTCCATTGGTACCACTCCCAAATCTCCTCGACTTTCCCTGCCTGGAGGAGTTGACTTGTAAGCTTTGTAAAACTGTTAGCCTCTGGTAAAAGTTGTGTCTCTTTAGTAGTTGAGGCTAAAACAGAATCATTCAATATGACCTGTGGTTTTCTGTTGCACTTATAAAAGATTTTTCTTTTGCACTTGGAGTTCAATAGGACACCCTTGAGAAGCATTATCTGGTGTCTAAATTTGCTTAATCAAAGACAACTTTTAAACTATTGGAACCTAAAGACAAGCTATCTAAAAACATCACAATTCCCAAATTAGCTTCTATTGCTTGCAGGGTGCTTTTAATAATTTTCAGATAGTTATTATTTTTGCAGTATGCTGTGCAGAAGATATACTATATACTGCAGATTTCTTTGAATTGTCATAAATAGATGAACTTTAAAAAGGCAGAATGAATATGGGGCATCTGACAAGTAGGAGGAAGGTTGGATGTCTTGTGGGTGGTAAAAGAGTGTTAGACAGATTGTTAATAAGAGGAGGCATGAGTCAAGGTAGTGTTCTTTTGAGAGAGACATTTTAAAACGAATCAGTCCCATCACAGTGTTTATTCTACAAAATAGTGTTTTAGAATCATAGGGTTGGAAGGTACCTCTAGGGTCATCTAGTCCAACCCCCTGCACAATGCAGGAAATTCACAACTACCCCCACCCTGACTACTCCAGTGACCCCTGCTCCATGCCCAGAAGAGGGCAAAACACCTCCAGGATCCATAGCCAAACTGGCCTGGGGAAAATTGTTACCTGACCCCCAAGGTGGCAATCAGCATTGCCCTGGGCATGTAAGGAGGGCCACAAGAACTAAGCACTGATGTAACCCATTCTGCCCTCCCTCTCATGATCTACCTCAGAATCAGCATTGCTGTCAGATGGTCATCTAGCCTCTGCTTAAAAACCTCCAAAGAAGGACAGCCTACCACCTCCCAAGGAAGCTGTTCCACTGAGGGACCGCTCTGTCAGGAAGTTCTTTCTGACATTTAGCCGAAAACTGTTGATTTAATTTCAAGCCATTGGTTCTGGTCCGACCTTCTGGGGCAGTGGAAAACAACTCTGCACCATCCTCTATATGACAACTCTTCAAGTATTTGAAGATGGTTATCATATCACCTCTCCTTGTCAGGTTAAACATTCCATGAGAGTTTTAGAAAAAAATAGGTAGTACATATCTTGCAGGCTCTTGTGCAGTGTAAGAGAGCCGGTTTGATGTAGTGTTTAAGAGTAGCAGGACTCTTCCCTCCTCTGCTTAAAGCCAACTAGGTGGCCTTGGGTCTGTCACAACTTTCTCAGAGCGCTGTCAGTCTCACCCACCTCATAGGGTGATTGTCATGAGGATAATAATAACACACCTTGCATTAAGTTGTCCTGAACGGTAGTACATAAATCAAATGTTGTTGTTGTTATTACTACCATAAAGACAGAACATAACAGAATAGAATGGTTCTATTGTGCAATATATATTCTGAGATAGGATACTCTAAGGCAAGCCTGCACCAATAATGCCAGATGCAGCCCAACGATGATGTATGGTGGCCTCTTCAGCTCTTGATAGCTCCTTCCATTTTTCTGTATCAGGGATGAAGTAAATACAAGATGTTGGGCCCTTGTAAATAGATAAGGCTTGCCAGCTCCCAGATCCTCTTTCCTACACAGAGAAAACCAGGAAGTGACATCACTCTACTCTAGGAATTGCCAATAAAACTATAGAGTTTCCAATTATTCCTAGAGAGGATTGCCAATAATTCTTGGAGAATCCTGGAAGTGATGTTATTCCTATTTAGGAATTGCCAAAAATTCTATGGTTTTACCATGGTTTCTGCAATGCTTAGAGAGGTATGGTATCACTTCTGGGTTTCCCATGGAAGTGATATTATGCTGTCACCTCTCGTGTCCTTCCTGGTCTCCTACTGGTTGCTGAGCTGGCAACCCTAAAGTGGATGGCAGGGTAGCATTTTGCTTGCTCTTATCCAAATTTTTCTTGCATTTCATGACATTCTTTGGTTGTTTTCTCAACTTTTTTGTTTGCTTTAAACATCTATTCATCTCTTGGACCCTAAGGAAGAACTGCAAAAGATTTTTCTTCTATGAATTGGCAACTATCCCAGCTTATGTACAGAACCATCATTATTAGATGATTAAGGCTGCATTGTACTTTTTATCATATTGCAATCAAGTGAATATCACCTCTCAAATGCAAGAAACAAAGCTGAATAGGAGTCTTCCAAAAGGATATTCCTAGTCTCTTGTAATTTCTAGCAAGAATTCATTATTTCCACAGCATCCCATCAAACACCCTTTAAAACCTAATCAAGACTTCATTTGATGGTATGTTCTGCAAAAAATTAGTCATAGCAATATTCTTCTGCCATAGCAATATGTGTGTGTGTGTGTGTGTGTGTATTTCAAATATTGTAATTGGACTCATAGACCTTCCCATGTTAAGTACAGCACTCCATCAGATTTACTTCTGAGTTAACATGTACAGGACTGAAAATCCTTTCTATTATTACCACATAAGCCTTAAATAGTAAACGTATGACAATTAGGTGACTTTTTCTGCATAGAATCTCATCCAATTTGGGCTGATTTTAGTCTTGTGTGGTTCACTTGTTAAAAAAATTAGATTCCCCCAAAGTCCACCAGTATGTTGTAAATTTATACAGCAAGGGTTTTTATGTAACAGCCTGGATAAATAACTTATGTTAAATGATCCTGACTTTTTAAACTTAAAATGCATATATTATTGGATCACACCAAGATTCCTCTAGTCCCATATTTTTTGCAAAGATCCCAGGAATCAGCAGGCAAGAGTTGGTTTATCAGAAACGGGTCTGTGAGCCACTTGTGGTACATGGGCTTTTTGAAATCAAGCAATGTTTAAAATCAAGCTTAATTTATGTGTTTGACGCTTAACTGGATTTTAATTTAAGCTGAAAAGACTGAGATAAAAGCATTTAAAGGAATACTTGTTAATAATCCTTCCTCTCATCTTCTCTTTTCTGATTATGTTTGTTTAAAATGCAATTGACAATTTTCCAGAGATTTCCTCTTCTTCTTACATAAACTGATTAACAAACTTTGTCCTCAACTAATCTCTTTCTTATTTTCTGTAGTAAAAAATGATGTCTATTATGCCTTATCTAAAAGAGGTTTGTGCATTACAGTGCATAAACATTCATGTCTGAATGGATCTTAAAACCTTCAGTTCTTTGACTTTAGTAGTGGCTTTGCAGTTTGGGAGGAAGTCCAAGATAACCTAAAGATTCTAACAGATCAAAGTCTCATTTACAGTGCAGTCTTAATCAGTGTTGCACCATTTAAGTCAGTGGGCTTAGAAGGGTACAACTCTCCTTAGGACAGCACTGTTAATGTAGCACTGTGAATATTTTGCACTACCATTAAATAACATTATTTAAATTACAGTAATGGAAGCATTGGGGAAGGCAATGGCAAAGCACCCCATAACAAAAAGTCTGCCAAGAAAACGTCATGATGCGACATCCCCCCATGGGTCAGTAATGACTCGGCGCTTGCACAGGGGACTACCTTTACCTTACTTAATAGAAGCATAAAAGCACATACTGCAGTCATAAATAGATGGGATTAGAAGGGTGTATCTCCCTTTAAGATTGCACTGTTTATATCCCCCAAACATCACCCTAATGGTACTACTTGGATCATAAATGAAGGCCACACAATATTGTTCTGTTGCCTTTGACCACACCTCCCAGATTGTGGGCTTTCTGCATGTTTTTTTAATTGGTTCTGTCCCCATACTGCTTCATTTTATCCCCTGATTTCTACACAAATTAATGTGCATTTCATTTTTGCTTTGTTTTTTTCCTAGTTTTCTCAAGTTCTTTTGAGACAGATTTTAATCCAATCTGTTTCTGGATACTGATTTTGAATAACCTTCTTTCCTTGTATGTAATGTTTCTTTTGGTTTTCTTTGTTCCACTCACTCCCAAATACTTCCAGCCCACTTTTCAATGATTGGACATTCAGCATAGTCAAACCACTCCTCCCACTGCCTTCCTTCCCCTCTCTCTTTGTTTTGTTTTGGATATTTTTAAAATTTAATTCTTATATTGCAATAGCAACATACCATTACAATCATAGGTTTAGCTGGTCCTCTGAATCCCCAGCTTTCTTTTCTTTTTTTAAGTTCTAGCCCCTTCCCTTGCAGAGATATGTTTTTTTCCTTATATCTCCATGAGGAAAAGGGCTAGAGACTTACTTTTTTTAAAAAAAATGAAAGATGAGAACTCAGAGAACCTGCTAAACCTATCATTGCAATGGTATATTGATATAGTGATATTAAAGTGCAAATTTTTAAAAAATTGCAAAAGCCCTGGTGGCCCAGGGGAGGGGAGATGTACACTTCCAGTGCCAGAAAAAAGCAGCATAGTTTCAAAGGGAAATAGCACATAAGGTTCATAAACAGATGGGTGGCGAAGCTGCTCCCTTTTTAGGCTCCCCTGTGCAAAGATAGGCAAGCATGGGGGCACACATCAACCCTCCCCAACAGCCAGCTGCAGTTGTCCCATCTGGGAATGCTATTCTTCCCCTCCCTGGTAGCCTTGCATGTATCCATGGACCTTCTTCTTTCACTTTGTCTCTATGTGTGTGTTCATTTTTAATCTTTTAAAAAATCTAGCCATTATATCAGTATAGTAATATAAGCATGCACAAAAAATAAAACAGGGGTGCTGTGATGCCACTAATGATGACAGCACCCTCCCTTGATTGTTTAAGGCACATGCAGGAGAAAATAAGCTGACTGCACAACAATAAAATGCAGATGGAAGGTGCATGTGCAGAAGAACAGTTCCCAAACAGATTCCAATGCTTGTGGATCAACGGCCAAGAAAATCAGGAGTAAGCTGACCATGCATAAATACCCTATGATGGGATCTAATGTGCTGGCAGAGCTGATTTCGGTATGATGATACATGGTTCTTTCTTGAATATTCTGTTGTTGTTGTTGTGCTCAGGAAAACATCCAGAAATAGATCCAAATTGGGTGGTCTTGCAGACCAGCTTCTTAATTTCAGCACTGGTGGATGCTAGTGTGTGGTTCCTGCTGTATCTTTTGTTGGAATATAGGTTGCAATGTCTGACATTCAGTCATTATGGGGTTAATGAGTTTACCTAGTGTACTCCCTGTTTGTATTGACTTGGAAGGAAACCTGGCACAGAGCCAATAGCCTTATCTATCTGAAAACCCAGGAAACTGAGGGCCAAGCCACAAGTGACGAATGACACTTGAACAACAAGTGGATTGAGTGGAGCGCAAGTGAACAGGGAGAAATACACTTGCCATTCAAGTGTCATTTGTCACTTGTAGCTTCGCCCTAAGAAACTACTTTTGGTTAATAGGTTAGGTGACTTCCTATCCAAGAGTCAGGAAGAAGAAGCATATTTTCCATTTTACTGGTGTGGTCTTTATAGAGTCCTTTGTTTCGTTGGAATCCCATGTTAGAATTCCTTTACAGTAAATGTTTTCTTAAAAACAAACAAGTGTCTGACTCTCTATTGATTAAGATCCATTGAAACTCTGATTTAAGCTATTTTAACCCACTTTTCCCCAACAAAATTGATAGCAGAGGATGGTTGCAACAAAATTAGCTAAGCAACGTTTGGAATGTTTTGTAATGCTAGCTAATGACTTTTGAATGACTTAATGGATCTTTAGAGAGATGCTAGACTAATTAGGCAGAGAGGCTTGGATTTTAAAAGGATCACTTTTTTCCTGCACTTCCCTGCACACTGCAGATTGTTACCAGGACAGCAGAAATCTTGGATCAAGCGTCTGGGAAACTTTTGCCTAAACTGGTTTGTATTTTGCACAAGCTGCAGTAGCAGAAACTTTTTTTTTAAAGTTTTTATCTCCCTCAAATACAAAAGGAGCTGCAAACCAGCCCAGAGAAGCAGCCTGCTGAGCCTGTTAGAGAAAGAAGCCTCTTAACCCTGTGTGCGCCTGAAAGAATACTGCCTAAAACTCTAAGATGAGCACTCCCAGTTCTTCAAATCAAAGGGAAATAAGTACATGGAAGCCCAATGACTCTAGCCCAGGGGGGATGAGTTTACCCCATCTGAATCAAAACAATTTTAGTTGGTGGCAAAGTGTCCTGAAAAATCAGCTACAAATGCAAGGAGCATCAGATGTATTGACTATAGCAATCTCAGCAAATGGGCAAGAGAGGATTGACTTTTTTAAGCAAGATGACTTGGCAAAATCCTTAATTATGAGCTCAGTAACTCACCATGAGGTGCCTAACTTGCATACCCTGGAAACTGCAAAAGCTATGCTTGAACTCTTAAAGAAAAAGTACGAAGAGCAGACATCAAGTAAAATTCTATACTTAAAGAGCCAACTGTATGATTTTTAAAATGAGATAAAGCAATTCATTGCCTGCTCAATTGAAAAGGCTTGTGGGAATCTATAATCGAGAGATTTGGGGAAAGTGCCTGAATACAAAGATGTTACTGCAGCAGTTTTAAAAGGTCTCCCTCCTAGTTTCAAGAGTCTTGTACTTTGTCTGAGATAGAGATGGGCACAAAATAAACCACAGAACAAAATTCTGAACAGAACGACTGGTTTGTTTTAAAAGAAACGCATTCCGTGGGTCTGCGTTTTTATGGAACAAACAACTTTTCCTACTGTTCCATTCCATTCTGTTGCTGGTTCGGGAAGCCAGACACTTTGCGCCATTCAATCCATCACCCAGGCAACGGTGGCAGTCTTTTGGTTGCCCCCAATCTAAGGCCTCCACGCTTGATTGGCAGCTGTCCCTGTGAACTAGAGAACTCCCACTCTTGCTCATCCAGCCAGGAAAAGGGTCAGCCCCTCAAAGTAGCTGCCAACAGACACTCCAGTTTTTGCCACTGTGTAGAGAAAATAACAGGAAAGGGGGGACCCATGGATCATGCCTTTCCCAGAGTTCAATCTCTCTGAAACTTGGCATGTTTTTAGAGGACAGAGAGGACTATGTCTCCTGCAAATTTGGTGGGTATTGGACATTGGGAAGGTCAGTTAGTAGCCCCTCAAAGTAGCTTCCAGGAGACACACCATTTTTTTTGCCACTGTGAAGAGAAAATGACAGGAAAAGGAGGGACCCACAGATCATGCCTTTCCTGGGGTTCAATCTCTCTGAAACTTGGGGGGGGGGGTTAGAGGACAGTGAGGAATAGGCCCCCTGCAAATTTAATGGGTATTGGACATTGGGAAAATCTTGTTTAGTTTTGCTGTGAGCGTGAAGGAGCCTGTTCTGGGCTACCTCGAACCTTGAACTCTGAACTGGTTCGGAAATGGCTCAAGTTTGGCTAATTCGTGGTTCATGTTCCGTAAAAATGAACAAACCACAAACCATGTGGTTCATTTTTTCCCATTCCATGCATATGTCTAATCTGAGACATCAAAAGAGTTTATCACTTGATGATTTGTTGTCAGTCTTGAGAGAGAAAACTGATTCGCGTTAAGTTGATGACCCAGAGACTGTGTCTAGAAAAATGGCTGTTTTGAGTTTGAAGCATGGATACACAAATAGAAGGATTAATTGCTTTTCGTGGGGGAAAAATAATTTCTCCAGAGACTGTGAATCAAAAAGGGCACAGAACATGGTTTACATGCTCACTATAAAAGAGTACAACCTGCTGGCAGAGGAAATTACAACTGCAGAGGAAATTTTAGCCACAGAAGGAATTTCAGACCTCATACCAGAGGAAATTACTTTAATGCAATGAGAGGCAATGGCAGATATACTCAGAGTGTTGAAAGTGATCATTTGCTAAGAATGTGTGATAATCAGGATGTTGAAAGTAAGAAACTATTCATGGTCAACAATGGATTACGCATGCACATTTCCTTTTTTGAACTTGATACTGAGAATAGGCCCAGACTTCTACAAGCTAATAAAGAACCACTTTCATGTAGAAGGGATTGGAACAGTGACAATCAAAATCCTTACCACTACTGGAGATACAGTGACTGCTAAATTACAGAATGTAGCCCTGATTCCTGAAGCAGCAGAGAATTTGATTTCAACTAAGAGACTTGTAGAAAATAATCATATAGTGATTCTCAAGAACAAACTGGGTGGAAGTATGACTGTTGGTAAACAATCTGCCATTAAGTTTGTGGTTGAAAATATAAATGGGTTTCATTATCTTGTAGATGTTAGTAAAGACTCAAAAGTTGTTGACAATGGTGAAGGACAAATTTGTCAAACTAGTCAAGGTGTTTGTGATCACTGCAGATGTCTGTACTCGTGGCATGTCAAATTAGGACACTGTAGTGCGCAAAGTGTCAAGAAGTTGTTAAAAGACTGGAATAGGGATGTGCGTTTCGGCATTCAGAATGCCGAAAGAATGCCGAAATAAAAGTGTTTCGGCTTCTTTCGGGGAATGCCGAAACGTTTCGGGGAATGCCGAAACGTTTCGGGTAGCCGAAAGAAAAAAGCCGAAACGTTTCGGGATTCTTTCGGCTTTCTTTCGGCTTTTCTATGGGAAAATGCCTCCGTCTTCCAGGACGCCTGGAGGAGGCATTTTCCCACCGAATAAGCCCAAAATTGGTGGGGACCTTCCTCTAACCCTTCTCTAACAACCACCCAAGTTTCAGACAGATTGGACTTTGGGGGGCCATGTTATGGCCCCCCAAAGCAGGTCCCCCCCATCCTCCCATAAGAAAGCGAAGGAGCAGCATATTGTTAGCATGCTGCTGCTAATCTTTCTTCATTATTTCCTATGGGGAAAAAATGAAGAGGCAGGCTTCCTTTGCCAGGGGTGGCATTTTGCATGCAAAATGCCCCCTCACCCTCAGGGGCCCTTCTCCCACCCCTCCTCCCACCCCCCACCAAGGCTCAGCCTGCTCCCACTTGGGGGGGCCATTTCATGGCCTCCCCAAGTAGGTGCTCTAATCTCTACCACTGACAGCTGGGGGAGGCTTGTGTTGCCAGGGGTGGCATTTTGCATGCAAAATGCCCCCAAGCCCTCAGGGGCCCTTCTCCCACCCTTCCTCCCACCCCCCACCAAGGCTCAGACTGCTCCTACTTGGGGGGGGGGCATTTCATGGCCTCCCCAAGTAGGTCCTCTCAGCCCCTAAAGTCCACCCCTTACAGCCCCACACAAACCCAATTCCCCCCCCCAGCTGCCACACACAGACCCAAATCCCCACATTAGCCCCTCACAGACCCAAATCCACCCCCACCTGCCCCACACCCATAACCCCAGGAACAGGCTGGCAAAGGCCAGCCCTCTCCCTTTGTTCCCTATGCTGGGAACTTCTAAACTCTCTTTCCCTGGGCAATTCTGCACAGCCCAGGGGTGCCACAATGGTGGGCACACTTCTGAGTGCCAGCTGGTCCCTGTGAAAGAGCACCTGAACCACAGACACCCTCCCTCAAATTCCCCCACCACCTACAGAGGTGGCTGGCCAGCCAGCCCCATTGTTCCCTATGATGGGAACCAACTGCACAACAAAGAATAAAACAAGAACAACACAAAATAAAGTTTTAATTTTTTTTTCTCCCTTCCAAAGTACAAGTAGGCAAAGCATTATGACACATTACACCAACAGTCCCCCACACAGAAAAATAACACAACTCACTTAACATCAGAGAATCACAAAGCATGATTCCTGTCAAAAACACTTTATTTCTTGAACAGCTTTAGGTTACACAGCAGGGGGGAACACCAAAGGGCATGGCAGCACTATCTTACACAAAAATAACACAACTCACTTAACATCAGAGAATCACAAAAACACAATTCCTGGCAAAAACACTTTATTTCTTGAACAGCTTTAGGTTACACAGCAGGGGGGAACACCAAAGGGCATGGCAGCACTATCTTACACAAAAATAACACAACTCGCTTAACATCAGAGAATCACAAAAACACAATTCCTGGCAAAAACACTTTATTTCTTGAACAGCTTTAGGTTACACAGTAGGAGGGCACAACAGGGCATGATAGCAATGTACTACAAAAAATGATACAACCCACTTCACTGTTTTTGACAGCAATTGTTTTTGTGTGATTCTCTGATGTGAAGTGAGTTGTGTTATTTTTGTGTAGTACACTGCTTTCCTGCTCTGTGGTGCCTTCCTACTGTGTAACCTAAAGCAGTTACAGAAATAAAGTGCTTTTGACAGCAATTTTTGGGGTGATTCTTTAATGTGAAGTGAGTTGTGTTATTTTTGTGTAAGATACTACTTCCATGCCCTTTGGTGTCCCCCCCCTGCTGTGTAGCCTAAAGCTGTTCAAGAAATAAAGTGTTTTTGACAGGAATTGTGCTTTTGTGATTCTCTGATGTTAAGTGAGTTGTGTTATTTTTGTGTAAGATAGTGCTGCCATGCCCTTTGGTGTTCCCCCCTGCTGTGTAACCTAAAGCTGTTCAAGAAATAAAGTGTTTTTGACAGGAATCGTGTTTTGTGATTCTCTGATGTTAAGTGAGTTGTGTTATTTTTGTGTAAGATAGTGCTGCCATGCCCTTTGGTGTTCCCCCCTGCTGTGTAACCTAAAGCTGTTCAAGAAATAAAGTGTTTTTGACAGGAATCGTGTTTTGTGATTCTCTGATGTTAAGGGAACAATGGGGCTGGCTGGCCAGCCATCTCTGTAGGTGGTGGGGGAATTTGAGGGAGGGTGTCTGTGGTTCAGGTGCTCTTTCACAGGGACAAGCTGGCACTCAGAAGTGTGCCCACCATTGTGGCACCCCTGGGCTGTGCAGAATTGCCCAGGGAAAGAGAGTTTAGAAGTTCCCAGCATAGGGAACAAAGGGAGAGGGCTGGCCTTTGCCAGCCTGTTCCTGTGGTTATGGGTGTGGGGCAGGTGGGGGTGGATTTGGGTCTGTGAGGGGCTAATGTGGGGATTTGGGTCTGTGTGTGGCAGCTGGGGGGGAATTGGGTTTGTGTGGGGCTGTAAGGGGTGGACTTTAGGGGCTGAGAGGACCTACTTGGGGAGGCCATGAAATGGCCCCCCCAAGTGGGAGCAGTCTGAGCCTTGGTGGGGGGTGGGAGGAAGGGTGGGAGAAGGGCCCCAGAGGGCTGGGGGGCATTTTGTATGCAAAATGCCACCCCTGGCAAGACAAGCCTCTCCCAGCTGTCAGTGGTAGAGATGAGAGCAGAGCACCTACTTGGGGAGGCCATGAAATGCCCCCCCCCCAAGTGGGAGCAGGCTGAGCCTTGGTGGGGGGTGGGAGGAGGGGTGGGAGAAGGGCCCCAGAGGGTTGGGGGGCATTTTGCATGCAAAATGCCACCCCTGGCAACACAAGCCTCCCCCAGCTGTCAGCGGTAGAGATTAGAGCACCTACTTGGGGAGGCCATGAAATGGCCCCCCCAAGTGGGAGCAGGCTGAGCCTTGGTGGGGGGTGGGAGGAGGGGTGGGAGAAGGGCCCCTGAGGGTGAGGGGGCATTTTGCATGCAAAATGCCACCCCTGTCAAAGGAAGCCTGCTTCTTCATTTTTTCCCCATAGGAAATAATGAAGAAAGATTAGCAGCAGCATGCTAACAATATGCTGCTCCTTCGCTTTCTTATGGGAGGATGGGGGGACCTGCTTTGGGGGGCCATAACATGGCCCCCCAAAGTCCAATCTGTCTGAAACTTGGGTGGTTGTTAGAGAAGGGTTAGAGGAAGGTCCCCACCGATTTTGGGCTTATTCGGTGGGAAAATGCCTCCTCCAGGCGTCCTGGAAGACGGAGGCATTTTCCCTTAGAAAAAAGCTGAAAGAATGCCGAAATAATGCCGAAAGAATCCCGAAAGCCGAAAGCCGAAAGAGATTCTTGTTTCGGCTTTCGGCTTTAACGATAGAGAATCTTCTTTCGGCTTTCTACTTTCGGCTATAGCCGAAAATTTTTGGCTTGCACACCCCTAGACTGGAATTTCTGTTCCTAGTTGTGAGAAGGCAAAAGAAAGATGTGACACATGTCTTAAAGCAAAGGGGACTGGCCCAAACTACACTGGGATGTCTACTACTCATGATAAGGAGTTTCTGGAGACTATATATTCTGACCTTGTTGGCCTACTAGCATTGTCTTTTGGTGGGGACAAGTATTTTGCAACATTTACTGATAGCAAAACAAAATACAGCTTTGTATACCTGATGAAGAGCAAAGATGAAAAATTCAAACACTTTTTTGCCACAGTTAATAATTAGTTTGCACTAATTAGCACCCCAGAGTCTATGCACTGATGGTGGGGGAGAATATTGCAATGCAGAATTCAAAAGATTTTTGGAACTTGAAGGCATTGAGCAGAGAAATCCGAGAGCACTGAGTAACATGGTGATGTTGCTTCTGGTTATACTCCTGGAAGTGATATTGTGGCATTGCACAATGCCATGTCATCAGGTCTATGCCCCTCCCATCTTTTGCCAGTTGCCAGCAATGGAATAGGTAACCAAGAGCATAGTCACTATTTTGTTAGCAGGGTTTCCAGGCCCGCTGGGGGTAAAAATGGGAAATTAGGGGGTAATGGGGGGAGTTGTGCCATGGGGAACTCACCTTGCATGATCCATCACTTTGGAATGATGTTATTCTGAAAGCAATGTGGAGGTGCTCCAGAGCACAAGAGAGCATATTTCATCCCCACCACCCCATTCTCCCACCTCCCCCCATGCACACTGGCCAGGTGAGAGATAGCAGGAGCATATCCTTGGGGGTGGGAGATCCCCTGGCAAATGTATTTGTTAGTCTTTCTACAGTTTCAGATAATGCATCTCTGTTCTTTATCCCAATGTTACTCGGTGGTTTGGGAGTTATATATGGCTCTTTACCATACCATCTGTGGCTCTTCTGGACACTGTTTCCCAATGTGGCACCTCCTCCCATTCTAGGAAAGCAAGCAAGGCCATTGCTCTATAGGACTTGTGGTTAGCAGGTGGTTCCACCTTCCTGCCACTGCAGGAACTGGAGGATAGCTAAACCATGAGCCGTCCTGAGAAATGAGTTCATTCCAGGGATGGAAGTAAGGCCCATCTTCTCCCTCAAACTTCCGCTGTGCATTCTTGTCCCAGCATCCAGGTGGCAATTGGGAGGAGAGCAAGCAGCCCCTAGAGAAGACCTCACCATCACAGCAGCCATCCAGGAAAAAAACAAAACTTCCCACAGTGGGGTGGTGATGATTTTATTCCCCTTTCTTCACAGCCTGCTTGCTCTCTTCCTGGAACCTTGGCAATCTCACTCTCTTATCTAAGTTTCTGGCCCTTATACTGAGGAGAGAGTGAGAAGGCAGAGAGGGAATCCCCTCCCCTCACTTCAGATACACAAGGGCTGGCTAACGTTAAGCAGTGGTGAGGAGACACAACCTTACATATACTCAGGTACTGTGATAATTTTAAAAATTTATAGGTACATATTTAATATTAATAGTTATACCTTATATTATTCTACATATATATTTGGTGGTGTGACACAAAGTTCATTCAGTTGTCATGGGGCTGTTTTAGTTGATGGTAATTATGAACGTGGCTCTACAAACTGTGGAGTGAGAGTACCACTGTTTTGTCCTCAGGAATCCATGAACATATGATGACTGATGGGATTTGCTAGTGCAAGAAGGGATGCAATAGTGTGATCTCAAAGTCAATAAGTGATTTCTAGTGTAAGTTCACCCAGTGGCCTTATGCAGTGTATTTTTACACAGCGTCAGAAACTCAGCTGTAAAATTAATATGAGAATAACAACAACAATCTATTTATTATTAACCTCATTTGGATAAGGGTCATTTGAGAACTATTGAAATAATATGCATAAATTGCTTTATATAAAGAAGAAATGATGAAAAAGATTCTATTTTTGAAGCAGCAGGAAGGAATATCCTAAAGGATTTACTTCAAGAATGTGCCCTCCATATTTTGAATAAATCTCTTCATAACAGATAAATAAAAATTATTCCTTAAAATAATAAGTAGCTGGCCACCCCTATGATCACAAAACCTGGCCACTGACACACCACATAGGGATTTCTACATACTTAGAAATACTTCTTTGCATACTTACTCCAGGTATGTAAATTAACTGAAAGAAAAATAGCAACTCCAATCCCCAAAAATGAAGCTTAAAGGGGAAGCATACACTTAGAAGCAGGAAATGTTGAGAGCAGTTGTGAATCAGCTAAAAAAAAAAAAAAAGCAGAAGAGATGGTAAATTAGCCTGCCTAACTCCTAAGACACACTCTAAAGTCTTATATAAATCATGAGTGATACGGTACAGCTCCACCAAACCAGTTAACTAAACACATCCCGCAGTGCAAGGTAAGTGAACCTACCTCCCTGAAAGCCAATTGGGAGAAGAGAAAAAATTCCTACCTGGCGCTGATAAACAGCAACTGGCTAATCCTGCCTTGAAATAGTGAGGGTGGGTGGGCTGAGCAAAATGTGGCAAGGGTGCAGAAGGAAGGGCTTATATGCCTTAAGCTTTGTCCACCCCCAGCAAATCCGGATGCCCATGAAAGGCATAGTCAGCCTTTCCTTCTAACGGGGCTGCAAATGCGGCCCCGACCAAGCTACTCTGCATCTGGCTGGGAAGGGGCTGTCTTGCCCGCCCCCCAGTCGAAATGAAAGGCAGACACAAAACTTGGGAATAAAATTGGGCCACTTTATTGAATACAACATAACTTGTCACTATGGCAAGGGATCTAACTAACTAGCAGTACAGGTCAAGTTCTGGGGTCACTCCAAACCTCCTCCTTGACCTGTCTGGGTGAGCCCCCACTGCGTGGCTGTACTCGGCGGCAAGGCAAATAGTCCCCCCTCCAAGCCTGCAGCACCTCACCATACAGCAGGAGGGCCATACTTGTACAGGGTAGCCTGCCCTTGCAGCTGGCTACTGTACAGCCTACCAGCCACTCCTGACAGACCCCAATTCCTCACCAATGAAGCTGTGCCAAGGGGGTCACCAGCCTGCTCATTTTCCATCCTAACCTGCCACTGCTAGGGCCAAGCCTCTGCTTAGGCCCTCATGACCCACGAGCCAACCTGAGCTCTTGCTGTAAATCATCCAAAAATATGTTGTTGCCTGCCACTGAAAGGTGGACCCCATCACCTCAATAGAGGTTGGCACGCCGGCCTGAATTCTGGGATGTGGCAAGTAGATCCCCAGACCCTCTGCTAGAGCTTTTTCCAGGGCTCTGTGGAGCCCGTGCCTAGCCCACCCCATCCTCGCAGGATTTGAGGCTTCCCACCATACCAAACGTGGAAGCATTGTTGTCCACATGATCAGCACATCAGGCCAGGACTTGCCCATAACCAGCAAGTCCTCCCAGGCCTTTCCCTTCACCAAGCCAAGGTCATTGCTGCCTAGGTAGATGACTAAGATGTGAGGAGGTGGGCCTCTCCTTCCCTCAAAAAGGAGTGGCAGCAACCCAGGCCAACAAAGGCCTTTATGGCCCTGCCACTCGACCATAGTGCACTCACTAAGGTTGAGCTGGGACCCGTTCGGTGTCCTCCTGGCTTGATGGGCCACCCAGAAGATTATGCTGTGTCCACAGATGAGGATCCAGAGCCTCTCGCAGTGAGACACAGCACCTGAAGAAAGAAACAGAACCAACAATTTACAAGGATGACAGAGGTTGCATGTATGCCCTGTTATCTGTGGACCGCCAATACATTATCTTTTGGATGGCAGGCCCAGTAAAATCCTGAAGTAATGTGTGCCAAATTTGACACCCACCTAGTCTGGCGAGAGCCTTACCTGTGACCGCCCAGAACTGGTACTTAGTAAGAGGGATGTTGTTCACATGGCAGAAAAGTAATCCCTCACTATCCCCTCGCAACTCCACGAACTGCTTAAGTGCACTCAAGAGACACAAACCCAGTTCAGAACAGGAACTCAACTGAATCTCTGTCCCTTTGCCCTTCTGGTTGGTTTTAGACCACCAGAACCTGAGAGTAACTGTATTGTTAATGAACTTGAGGTCTTGCACCATAAGGGCATGACCAGACCCCTCCCTAAGGGATTGGGCAACCAATTCACTAACCCGCAGAGCCCCCCAAAATGCCATAAGAGTGGCAGCATGGAACAATGCCACTTTGAAGTCCAAGTGGCACACATTCTTCCACACAAGGCTGAGGCCTCAGAGCACCGAAGGGGAAATGGGTTGCCTGACATTACCACATGATCCTCTTTTCTGTGACCAACCCTCAAGCATCTTTCTCAACCTGAAGTCTCCAGTGGGGTCCACCATGCCCCTAGTCTTGCTGGCAAAGGCAAGAGTTGCTGGCTTCTTATGGACTTAACCATCAGCCCCTTACCTTTCTGCTCCACACAGAACTGCATAAGATGTTTTACTGGTATGGGCCATATTTGACAGAGCATGTGCCATGCCATTATTCACACCCAAAACATGCCTTGCCCAGAACAAAACATTCAGCTGCAAACACTGAAGCGTGAATGCCCTAAGCAGCCTCATAATCCATAAGGATCTGGATGAGAAGGAACGAAGGATGCATACCACTGCCTGATTATCACACCAGAAATGGACAGTACGATCTGCCAGTTTGGCCCCCCACAAACAGACCACTGCTAGTATAGGAAACAGTTCCAGGAAAGTCAGGGCTGAAATGAGCCCCAGATGTACCCAGTGACCCCAGGGCTTGACCTGTACCACTAGTTAGCTGGATCCCTTGTCGTAGTGACAAATTATGTTGTATTCAATAATGTGGCCCAATTTTATTCCCAAGTTTTGTGTCTGCCTTTCATTTTGACTGGGGGTGTGTGTGCAAATCATGAGTGATGCCGTCCCTTAGGCTGGAGGAAGTTCAGCCTAAGAAGTTTTGCTCCAGCCTAAGGAGTCTTCCTCCAACCTGTGGATCTTCTGTTCCCAGGAAGACAAAGCTGTTAGTTGTCCCTTGATACATGGAGTATTTATGTGTCTCATTGAATTTCTCATAAGTACATCATCTGGCATATTATAACAAGAATTCTGTCAGCTGATTGACACTCAGGGCCAAGCTACAAGTGACGAATGACACTTGAACGGCAAGTGGATTGAGTGGAGGGCAAGTGAAAAGGGAGAAATGCACTTGTTGTTCAAGTGTCATTCATCACTTGTAGCTTGGCCCTGAGTGTAGGGACAAATAGAAATACTCATTAATAGAGAGAGCATTCCAATTGGTCATATGAGTGTGACACCTGGGCCAGCTTTCCAGTTCAGCTGTTTGGCTTCTGTGAAATTTGTGCAGGTCTCAGTTCAAATAAGCCTAAAATAATGAGGTCTTGGATTCTGCAGAAAATTAAATCAACATTGCAAAAAGGCAGTCATCAGCCTACTACTAAAATAGCCATTCCCTGACAAAAAAATGATGTGGCTGATTATCACCTTGTCTAGGCAAAGTGATTTCTGGGCAAAGTGCTTGAGAGAGCAGTAGCAGACTACACCAGGTCTTCTTGGATAACTCTTATGTGCTGGACAATTTTCAATCATGTTCAGGCTGGGCTATAGAACAGACACAGCTCTGGTTTTTTAGTTGATGATCTCTGTCTGAATGTTGATATCTTTGTTGCTCCTCCTGCATCTGTTTGCAGCCTTTGATACAGGAGATCATGTCATCCTGATTAAGCATTTGGATGCAGAAGCAGGTATCAGTGGATGTACTTCGGACTGGTTTAAACCGTTCCTCATGGACCAGACTTAGAGGTTTGCTGTTCAAGACCAGCTTTCTTCAGTGTGGGAATTATCTTGCAGGATTCCACAGGGCACAGTCTTATCTCCCGTGTTATTCAATCTCTATATAAAAGCTTTAGGAAAAATCATTTGTAGCTATGGAATTGGGTGTCATCACTACATGGATAACACCCAACTCTGTCTCTATCTAAATACCCTGGTGATGCAGTACAGATCTTGAGTCACTGTCTGATAGCTGTGGTCAAATGGCTGATAGTGAACAAATTGAAACTGAACCCAGAAAAGACACAGTGATGCTGGCTGGGAAGGCAAATACAGACTATAATCTATATTGTTGTCGAAGGCTTTCATCTATATTACTGTATACATCTATATTACTGTATATAATCTATATTATTGTATATTGTCTGTTGCTGTATGTTCCTACTGGGTAGTTTCTACATTGTTTAACATAGGCCAAATTGCTTATGTTTTGTTTCAGCTCTGCATTCGAATTTACACTTGTTTTCCAATTTCTGCAATCTATACCCTATTGTATTGTTTATTGAATGTTCCAGCCATTTATCATCTTAACTTACACTGTGCAATCCACCTTGAGTCTCAGTAAGAAAGGTAGACTATAAACAAACAAACAAATAAAAATCAGCAATGGTTGCCCTGATTGGGTAACCTAGTAAAGATCATTGCTACTCACACTGTCAGTTATTAATGCTAAAATTGACCATGACTGTACATCAAGCTAAAGGGTATGAAATAAATTCTGCAAGACTTGTTTAGAGTTATGACTCTCAAGGAGTAATGTAAACCTCCCCCCAGGATGTGTGGAAAAGATTCCTGTGGAGAACATTAGGTTCTTCTTGAAGTTTCCCAGCATATACACAAAAATTGGTGGGATTTAATTTCAGCAGTTTAAAGTCTGAATAACTCATCTAGAATCATCTTTGAGGAAAGATATACAAAAAGTCCAAAGATTATAGAAGCTCTCTGTCAAAGCAAAAGTCTTCAGAGAGATTTGGAGTGCTTACTCATTGCTGCCTTAGCCAGAAAGAAGAGACAGACACAGGCTTGGAGGTAAAGGGCCGTTTATTAATATAACAGTAAATATAACTATAACTAAGGCAAGGGCCAACTATGCGGTACAGGTCAAGCCACGGGGTCAACGCCGGACCTCCGCCTTGACCTGTTTGGGCGAGCCCCAAAGCCCCGGGTGTAGGCCATCCTGAGAATGACTGCAACCCGGCCAGCCAGGCGAATGGATCCCCCCCCCCGCAAGCTCCTAACGCCCCAGCCGTACAGCATGAGGGAAGGGCTTGCTCCTGGGGATCCCCGCAGGCGTCTGCCTGTGCATTGGTAGCCGTCACAAGCATACCGCACTGATGGCAGACCCTGTTCCCACATGGGGAAATGCCACTGGGTGCTCACCGTCCCGCTCCCTATTCCCGAGAATCTCCTGCCAAGGGACCGACACAGCACCACCCAGGCCAAAACCTCCGCCACAGCCATCAGTGCAAGGTAGGCGAAAAAACCCCCACACCAAAGGCCAATATAGTGAAGAGGCAAAAAATTCCTACCTGGCTCTGCAACAGCAGCCGGCTAATCCTGCACTGAGACAGGGCAAGGTGGGTGGGCCGAAGCAGAAAGCGACTGCTGGCTGGGAAAGCGGAGCCGCTAGAAAGCATTGGCTCCGCCCCCAGCCAGAATCCCCGTATGCCCGGGAAGGGAGTCTGCCCCTCCCTCCAGGCAAGGCAGCAATGGACGGCACCCAGCCAAAGCAGCTTTGCTGCAGCTGGGTGTGCCGGATTCCACAAGTTAAGGATGATTTCTTAGAACATGACTTCTTTCATTCAGTGTGTATTTGGATTTAGAGCAAAACAAATCTTATACACATGCTGATAAAGTACTTCTTTGATCTGATGTTTTGTAAGCTATCACTTTGTAATATGCACTCTTCAATTTTCAGCTGCTCAAAAGATGAAGGATATTTAACATCATGATCTTTCAGATCATAAAATGCACAACTGGATAATATTCAAGAGAGGAAAATCAGATCATGACATGATCTGATAATAAGAATGTTCTTGTAAATTTCAGAACATTTTTAGGGCTCTTGCTTTGCCTCTGCAATCAGAAGAATGAGACAGACAGTAGTTGGAACTATGGGCCACTTTATTAAACACAACATCAATACTAAACTGTGGCAAAGGCAAATTGGTGGAACAGGTCAAGCCACGGGGTCACTCCTGGACCTCCTCCTTGACCTGCCTGGGCGAGCCCCACTTCTCAGGGCTTGAGCCATTCATAGAATGGTCTGGACCCGGCAGGCTAGGCAAAGGGTTCCCCCCCATCAAACTCCTAAAGCCTCAGCCATACAGCATGAGGGAAGGACTTGCACCTGGGGTTCCCTGGAGGTGGTCTTGAGAGGTGGTGGCAGCCATGAAGCCTACCCTCGTTCCTGACAGACCTCTTTCCCCACCGATGGGGAATTGCCAAAGGGATGCTCACCGGCCTGTTTCCTATTCCCCAACTTTCTCCTGCCAGTGAAACCTACTAGGCACCACCCTGCAAATGCCTCAATCCTCTGCTTCAGCACAAGGTAGGCAAAAAACCCAACCCCATCCAGCCAATTTGGGTAATGGTAAAAAATTCCTACCATGCTCTGGAACAGCATCCGACTAATCCTGCACTAAAACAGGGCGAGGCGGGTGGACCAATCACACGGAGAGACTGAAGCTACGGGGCAGAGACTCCTCCAAGTGCACTTGTCTCTGCCTCCAGCCTGAAGCCCAGATGACCAGGAAACCAGTCTGCCCCCTTCTCCATCCGAGGGGGCAAACTTTGACCCCCAGCTTAAGCTGCGAGGCAGCTGTTGGGAAGGGGCTGCATTCTCATAATACTATTTTTTAAATATAATGATATTGTTAAAATCATTCTCACCTCAAAGAAAGTGAGGAATTATTCTGTAGGAAGGGGGAAAGTGAGTCACAATTAACTGTTGCCAGTCCTAGCCCATTCCTAATGAGTCTTTAAAAACACGAAGTTGTAACTTATGCTATTATCCTATAATTTCCTTCTGCTAAATGTAGAACCTTCCTCTGCCACAGCAAGGACAAGGCCTTACCAGAAGGCGGCTCTTGCTCAGCCATACCAGAAAAAGGGTGTTCACTTATTGGAGTCAATGGTGTGGATCTAGCAGGTTGTTTTTGTGAGCTTTCTGCCCACGAAGCACAACTTTCTTGCTTTGCATCTCTAATCATAGACCAATATCCCCCCCCCCTCCTGAAATGTTTCAGGAGTGGCATTGCAGAGGGCATTCTGGGCTGTAGCAGGAGAGGATAGAGGAGATAGTTGTATTCTATGGGTGAAAATCCTTCCATCTATGTAAACACTCAGCTGGATTCAAGCCACAGGATCCAAACCAACATGATTCACAGACTCGACGATCAAGGTGTGCCTTTTCAGTTGTTAAACATTACAACTCAGCTACCATGTTGGTGTGCAGTAGAACAGTAGGATTTGAACCCTGTGGTACATTAGAGACCAACAAGATTTTCAGGGTTTAAGCTTTCGAGAGTCAAAGCACCCTTGGGCCAGTCACCCTTCTGGTATCTGACAAAGGGCGTTTTGACTGTGGAAAGTTTATACCCTGAAAATCTTGTTGGTTTCACTGGTCGAATTCTGGTTTCTGTTGGTCAAATCCTGCTGTTCCACTGGCATTACGATTGTGCTGACAATGAACATGGACATCATGACAGCCATAAGTAGACATTTATGTCTCCTATTGCGTTAACATAGCAAAATGGAGGAGGCAACCAAAAGGGACCCTATGATGTAAACATTTCTCCAGTGCCCGATCAATTTCCATTAGGCAATTACTTTCTCAGTGGTCTTATTATTGTTAGACATGGATTCCAATATCATACAATGCAACTATAATTGCACTGTGGAGTCATTCTTCCTCTGTTATGGAGTTTGCAAACATGTCCTACATAAATATTGTTCACTGTTTACATTTCTTCCATGGCATTCCAAAATATTATTATTCTTTTTTGTTGTGTTTTCCCTCCAAAGTGGTATAGATAGCAGTATTCTCATTAAAATTAAAATACACTCTGCAAAATGCAATGTGTTGAAATGCCAAGAGTAATTAAATTGTACGAGCCCTGATCGTAATATATCTGATTTATTTGTATGCTCAAGTTTTCAATTAATCCAGATGGTGTGCTTAAGTGTTACAGTCACTACTGTCTTTAGATCTGGGTAACAGGCAATGGAACAATTCTCCTAATACTGTCATGGCAGAAATAATGAAATTGACATTTCCACACAGCTCAAACACCAACATATGTAGATATTCCGGCAGACCGCATTGTGGCAAATTTATTATTATTGTTGTTGTTGTTGTTGTTGTCGTCGTCGTCGTCATTGTCATTGTCATTGTCATTGTCATTGTTAGATCTAGTCTGTATTTACGTTTTCTCTTTATACGTCATTGAGGCTGCAAAACATGCATGATTAATTGAACATAGGAGCCTTGAATAAAGGGGAAACTTGAAATTTTTATGGTGGCATATTTTGTGTCTGCACCTTCACCACATTATCTATGGCTCTTTGACCCAACCATGAGTGTAACAAGAAATAGTTTCCTGTGATGAAATATCAAATAGTGGCTCCTTGTGTGTAAAGCAAGTTGATGTTAATAAGGCTGAACTTGGAAGAATATCGCACAAAGGATTGATTACAGGGTGGAATGATCCTTTGTGTCTTGGAAGGAATCCTCACAGCTCTGAGAAACAAACTTGGGCAGGCATCTTAGCTACTAGACATTACTGAGGCTGGATACAAAAGGAAAATAATTTATTGGTCCCAACCATGTCTTTTGATTGCCTCTACAGGAGATGCTAAGCTGCGTTTCAGTAACAGCCACACATCAGTCTCCTTGGGCAGCCTCCTGGATGACCAGCATTGGCATTCGGTTCTCATTGAGCGATTCAATAAACAAGTGAACTTTACAGTGGACAAGCATACGCAGCATTTCCGGACTAAGGGAGATTCGGATGACTTGGACATTGATTATGAGGTGTGTCAGGAGGACTTTTGTGTAATGAATGTCATCATAGAATCCCTAGATAAATATTTTAGGGAAATGGTCATTATAGTCCACGCTAGCTTTATCATCAGCAGCAGTGATGTAATACTAGCAAGTATCCATCCTGCAGGACTAATAATTTATGTATTTCCATAGCTGCATACTTTTTAAAATGTCATCTTAAGTTTAGAGGACCAGTATGGATTACTGCAGTGTTCTTGACATACAGAAAGGATAGCACATGCATAATGCATTAAAAAAGTTCCAAGTATCAATGAATTTAAGCAATGTACCATAACATCAGTAGCAATGCTGCTTTTAGATATAACAGGTGCCTCATCTATTCTGTCACTTACAGTGAGTATTACTTACAACCCACGAAGAAGCGTACTTGGAAGTTCCCATTCTGTTTGTTTATAGGGATACATACTGTGATATCTTCATAAGAACCAGTGGCCTTCCTGCCTCCTAAAATTCTAGAATGCAATATATGAACTTATGGGATTTACCCATCAGTGATTTTTCTTTCCAATGACAATCACTCTTGATGCTCACAAAATGGAAAGGATCAGTTCAAATTAAGTTATCTGGAAAGGTCCAGTGGCTTACTGACTCCACTGTCAGTTGGTTGTTGGACTGCTCAAAGTTCCACTCCTTTTGGCCCCTTTCTAATAAATTTCCAGCACTAGATAGGTTGGTTATCTGAATCCCCACTAAATCTGATTATCAACACACAGAATGGCTAGCATGCATGCTGTTTTAAATTCATCTCTGTGGCAGTGGCTCCAAGCACCAAATCAGTTCTCCATAGAACAACATCAGTTCTCCACAGCACCACAAGCTTTTTAATGGCTGTTTTCTAAGACAAGAAGAAAACTCCCAGATCATCATCACTCAAGCTTTCATACACATACTTGCCACATGGAGACTGCTACCATGGGAAAGAATTCAGAAGTGGCTATGCATTTAAGTGGTTTATTATTTGTCGTACAGAAGCCAATAAATGTAAATAGCACTTCTATTTTTACCATGGTCTGATTTTAAAGACATTCCCCCATAATTCAGGAAATGAAAACTTCCTTTCTTGTTCATTTATATTGTATGTGGTGGCAGAGGTAAAGTGAGGATCTTACTTGCTCTTCTGTAATGGCACCATCCTGGCATCAAACACCTATCAAAGGGCAAAAAGGGTAGTTTAAAATGTTAATACCATCTGTTCCAGCAGAGAAAAGTTAACACTGGCTGAGAAGCCACCCAAGAGAGGTAGAAATAGCCTGAAAATTGGAGCATCCTGTTCCAGTGGTTATCATTTCCACTCCAAGGCAAGTGTCCATATTGGCATGGAATGATCTAATTCACACACCTTTCCTGTGTTACATTTGATTGCTCATGTCTGCCAAGCCATTTGGAGAGATGAGATCATTTGTATTTTTAACACCATAATTTCTTGCTTTCTTAATTCTGTTCCTGCTAGTTAATGCTTCTTGTTGAGTTGTAATGGTATACGTTTCAAAATAAGTAGGTTAAGAAAGTAGTGTCAAGAACTTGATATCCCTTATCTGGATGCAGGTCCAAATGCTGGTGTCAGTTTTGGCTCCCCTTCTTTTTAAAGGATCAGTTCCCATTTCTCTGTTAATTCAGGAGCAGATGGCTTACCAATGGCAATTACAGGTGCTTGGCTCACCATTCTGTTATTTTGACTTGTCTTTCCATACTTTGGAGCCAAATGTGAGGAAGGCACCTTTCCCTCATGCTGCAGCTTGCCTTGTGTGTGAGAGATGTTTATATCCTTCGGCAGTAATTAATAATTACCCTGCACCAAACCAGATGCACTGCTGAAAGCATTTGGTACCCTCAGCCATGGCTTGAAGTCAATATTAGAGCAGCTAATATTGTGCTGGACTAGCTTTACTTGCTCCAGAAGCCTTCAAGAATAGGGGAATGGCTTTCTTATTCCTCTTGTTCCTTGAACTTTCAAGGGAATGCTCATTCAGATGAATGCTAGTTAAAGGGAACTTGTCCATTTTTATTTCACTTAACATCAGGGTTAAGTGTGTCTTGAGAGTTGCTTTCAGGAGAAGCTTTGATTTGAGCATGGTTGCAGCTTATTTTGGTATAGCTAACATAATGACTACTATATATATATATATATAGTATATGATTCATATATATATATATATATATATATAGTATATGATTCATATATATATGATTATGATTATGATTATGATTATGATTATGATTATGATTATGATTATGATTATGATTATGATTATGATTATGATTATGATTATGATTATATATATGACTATGGTGTATGCATGTTGTATTATACCATAAATGTGAGATTTTCTGTCATAGTAAAAAAAGCATCATAAGGGGACTTGTTAGTGATAAAAGCCTTGAATATGGTAGGAATACAAACCTAAAAAATTGGCAGCATTTTTTAGATTCAGATTTGGGGAAGGGTGCCCTGAGTGTCGACTCACACAGGCAGCAGGCAAGGGAAAGCTCCCATGTTGTCTGAACAGAACACATCACAGTTCCAAGGTTCAGGCACCAATTAGACAACACTCACAGCTTCAAGTCCAAAGGGGTATTCCAGAAACACGTTCACAATAACAGGCCAAGGTCAGAGACAAGCAAATCAGTTCCAAACACAGCAGCAAGGTCAGTAGTAAGCGGATGCTGTGTTTCCACACAACCACTCCCTTTTCGGCTGCTTTTAACCCTCACAGTGTTCAGCAGTTTGTGCTGCATCATGCACCTGCCAGCTGTCTCAATCATGCTCCTGCAAGCACTCATCATCACTAATGATGCTGGGCCGGTGCTGTGCTGCTAGCCTGGCACTGCGCCTTCTGGCTTGGAGGGCTCTCCTAGCCCTCCTCTGACAGTGCTCCAGAGGCTCTGGTGATGAAGGGGGAGAGCTGGCCTGCACCTGGCTTTCTGTTGCCAGCCCAGGGCTGGGAAGCTGAGGGGCAGAGCTGGCAGGTGCCTGGCTGTCTGCTGTTGTCCCAGGGCTGGGAAGCTGAGGAACTGATGTGCTGGGACCTGGCTGTGGATCTATGCCTGAGCCTTCAGAGACATCCTCCTCCTGCAGTGCCTCTGCCACTGGCTGTGGATCTGGGTCAGGTTCGCCAGCTGCCTCTTCCTCAGAAGAGTCCTGTTTGTCTCTCTGTTCTGCTGGGCTGGGTTGGTCCATAACAAAGGGCATAAGTACCAAAAATAGGGGTATTCAGGTTCCCTGATACTATGTAGGAATTTGGGTTCTGGTTTTATCCTGGATTTGAGATTTATTTGGGTTCCATTATTCCCTATGAGGGACTGGGCTGGAGTGGCTGTTTCTCAACCAAGTGATACCAATATTTCTGGAAATCTAGTGCTGCCTTTCCACTAAAAACTCTCCCCCTTTCTTCCAAATTGGACCAAGGGGTCCAATTTTATGGGTCCTTGAACAAGATGGTCCTGCACATCCTACTTGTTTTCTATGGGGAAAAATTCACAGAAGTCAATAGCCAAACACACACGACAACCAGTGGCCAAAAGCCTCCAAGTACAAACAGAATCAAGAAGCCCAACAAAACCAATGTCAAACCAGATAATTCAAGCCAAACCAACTTAAAAAAACAAACAAAGCAAGGTGCTACCTGGGCTATAACACTTGAGAGAAGGTGCCTGGGTGTGATTACGTCAACTGTCCAGGTCATTTCCTCATTGCAGCAGTCAAGCAGGTCATCAACAGAAGCACCAGCCATATCAACAGGAAAATTTACTTCAGCCATCAGAATACCTTTCAGAACCATCTGTCTCCAGTGGAGGATCATTTAAACAGACCCCCTCCACCTCTACAGACTCCTGTTATGCCCCTAAGTCTAAACCTGAGAAGATAGTGGTCTGTCCCTGACAAAGGAACTATCACCAATTCCTCCATCCTCTGATCACATTCATTCAACCCAGATAAAGTTGCCTGGCATGGCCTGGTAACTGATGGGAGATGGGAGAGGCAGGAACTTCCTGTTGGAATATATGTGTGTTGCAAGGTCTGAGATTCAGTCATTATGGGGTTAATGTGTTTACCTACCAAGCTATTGTTTAGATTGACCTGGAAAGGGAACCTGGCACAAAGCCAATAATCTGCAAGCCCGGGAAACTTGAGAGTGTTTGTAAACTGTTATTGGTCAACAGGTCAGGTGACTGTCCTTTCAGGGTCAAGAAGAAGGAGGAAGAAGAAGATTCTCCATTCCATTATCCCAGCTCTTTGTTGTAAACAGTAGTGAGAAATGTAGCTCCAGGTGTTTTTGTTTTGTAGGCAACCTGTGACCCTTTTCTCTTTAGAAGTAAATGTTTTTTAAAAGCTAAACTTGTGTGCTGACTCTCTATTGATCCAAGATCCATTGCACCTATGATTTAAAGCTATTTTTAACCTTTTTTCCCCCAACAAAGTGGTAGCAGAGAGGATGGTTGATTTTGGCGATTTTGGTTGGTGATTTTGTTATGGTGGTTTGTTTTGCCAAACAAGCAAATAAGTTTGAAATGGATCTTTAAAGAGAGACTAAGCTAGATAGGCACAAAGGCTCAGATTTTTTTTTCTACCAAACCTTTTTTGCTGCATTCAGTTGTAACTGGGAAAAGGAGATTATTTTAAAGATCTTGTTGTCTTTAAAAGTTTCTTAAAACTAGTCTGCACTGAGAAAACTGCAGCTGAGAACTATTTGGAAGTTTTTTCTTTACCCTCGGAGCGGAGCAGAGACGGCAGAGAGAACAAAGGAGATCGTTAACTCCACGTGTGCCTGAATCTTCACAGCTGAAAAATGAGTTCCTCTGACCAGGGAGTCGTGAGTAATCCAAAGCCATTTCAAATTAGCCAAGGAAATTTCAATATGCCCCATTTAAATAAAAACAACTTTACTTGGTGGCTGGCATTATTAAAAAGCCAACTTGAAATGCATAATGCTGAGGACATTCTAACTGCAAACATACCAGATGATTCTCAAATAAAGCTTGAATTTACCAGGAAAAATGCTCTAGCCAAAACATTAATTATGACCTCAGTATCTCATTATGAAGTCCAGGACTTGCATACCTTTGATACTGCAAAAGAGATGCTTGAAGCTTTAAAGAAGCGTTTTGAAAAACAGACATGCACCAAAATAATCTATCTTAAAACAGAATTGTTTGATTTTAAAATTAAAGAAGGGGATTCCATACCAGCCCAATTGCAAAGATTTATGAAATTGCATAGAGAGTTGGAAGAACTCGGAGAGGCCCCGAAAGAGCGAGATGTTGTTGTTGCCTTGCTGAAAAGTTTACCAAGCAGCTATGAAAATTTAGCACTTCTCTTGAGACATAAAGAGAATTTAACACTGGAGCAATTGTTGACAAGTTTAAGAGAGGAACTGGATTCAAGAGAGGGAAGGAATTTGCAGGCTGTGTCTGATGGAATGACTGTTTTGAATTTGGGAAATGGATATAGAGGCAGACAGACTAACTGCTTTTCTTGTGGTGGAAGGAGCCACATGGCCAGAGACTGTGCATTAAACCGAATGAATAATGGAGCGGCCATTGCTAGCCAATCAAATGCACGTTACCCTAGTACAGAGACTCATGTTGAAAGAGCGTCTTCTCGTGGCAGAAGAGATTATAGCAGAAAAGGGAATTTCAGAGCCAGAAGCAGAGGGAGTATGTCTAGAGGCAGATTTCAGAGAAATGGCAGGAGTGATTGTGCACAAAGAGTTTTTGATGATGAAGATATTCAGGATAAGAAATTATTCCTCATCGATTCAGGAAGCTGCTGGCATATCTGCAAATACCGTGAATTGTTTTCTGAACTTGATACTGATGATAAACCCAGACTGTTCCAAGCAAATAAACAACCACTTAATGTGCTAGGAACGGGAAAGGTGCCAATTAAGCTATGCACAACAAGAGGGGAAATAGTAAATGTTACCCTTCAAGATGTGGCACTTGTTCCTGAAGCAGCAGAGAATTTAATCTCAACTAAGAAACTTGTGGAAAAGGACTGTGTGGTGGTTCTTCAGAAGAGAATGGGTAGTAGAAGTGTAATTGTTGAAAGGAAATCTGGAGTTAAGTTTGCTGTTGAAGAGAGAAATGGACTGCATTATTTTGTGGATGTTAGTGAAAGACCAGAAGCTGCTGATGCTGGTGAAGGACAGATTTATCAAACTAGCCAAGGTGCTTGTGATCATAGGAAATGCTTGTATTCATGGCATGTAAAAACAGGCCATAGAGGCATACAAAGTGTTGAAAAGTTGTTAGAGGACTGTGGAATTTTTGTTCCTGTTTGTGATAAAGCAAGAGAGAAATGTGAAACCTGTCTTAAAGCAAAGGGAACTAGCCCAAGCTACACAGGAAAGTCCACTACTCATAATGAGGAACTTCTAGAGACTGTATACTCTGATCTTGTTGGTCCATTAGCGCCATCTCTTGGCGGCAACAGATATTTTGCAACTTTTACTGAAAGCAAAACGAGGTATAGCATTGTATATCTGATGAAGAGCAAAGATGAAACACTTGAGAAATTTAAATCTTTTGTTGCCACAGTTAAGAATAAGTTTGGAAAAGCTCCTCAAAGCCTACGTACTGATGGTGGTGGAGAATATTGCAATGCAGAATTTAAGAAATTTTTGCAATTTGAAGGCATTGAACATAAAGTCAGTATACATCACTCTCCACAACAAAATGGTTGTTCTGAGAGACTGAATCGGACTATACAGGAAATGAGCAGATCTATGCTTATACATTCTGGATTACCCAATGCATTATGGGCCAAAGCTGTGAACACAGCAGTTTATCTACACAACAGAGTACCTTCAAAGGTGACAGGCATTACTCCATTTGAAGCCTGGTTTGGCAAGAAGCCAGCTCTGAAGCACATCAAAGCATTTGGTTCCAAGGCCTATGCTTTTATACCAAAGGAAAGGAGAGGAAAGCTTGATCCTCGAGCTGAAGTTGGACTAATTGTAGGGTATGCCACTGGTGGAAGAGGATACAGAATTTACAATCCTCAAGAGCACAGAGTCAAAGAACAGAACGTGGTGTATGTGGATGAGAGCCATTTATTACATGCTTCTAATGCAACTGAATCCACAGTGACAACTGATCCAAGTGATACAGAAACTGCTCCTGTAGAATTGGTTGATTGGTTACCTGCAGTGACACCTGGGAAACCGGCAAGTCCACCTTCTCAAGAGATTACCCAAACAGAAGGGGAAGCAGGGACTGGACCAGAGGAGACAGAAGCAGCAACCACTGTGAGACGATCGGAAAGAAGCAACAAAGGAAACCCACCAAAGAAGTATGGATTCTGTGAAACTGTGCAACTTATCCAAGAACCTAAGAACTGGAAAGATATATGCAAACTACCTGCAGATGAAAGAGACAAATGGATTGAAGCAATGGAAGAAGAACTGCAATCCATAAATACAAAACAAGTATGGACTCTCATAAATTTACCCCCAGACAGAAGACCTGTTGGATGCAAATGGGTGTTCAAAATCAAGCACAATGCTGATGGAACTGTTGAGAAATACAAAGCACGTTTAGTAGCTAAAGGATTCTCCCAGGAATATGGAACTGACTACTTTGAGACTTTTGCACCAGTTATCAACCATGCAATGTTCAGGACACTACTCAGTGTTGCAGCATCAAGAAACATGATAGTAGAGTATCTGGATATAAAGACAGCCTTTCTCAATGGAGAATTATCTGAGGAAATCTATATGGAGCAACCTGAAGGATTCCAGATCAAGGGAATGGAAGATCATGTGTACAAGCTCAACAAAGGTCTATATGGCTTAAAGCAATCAACAAAAGCCTGGTATGACAAAATATCAGGGCTACTACAAAAGCAAGGATTCAAGCAAGGAAAAGCTGAACCATGTCTGTACACCAGAGTTAAAAATGGACAATACCAGTACATTCTTATTTATGTTGATGACTTGATAATATCTTGCCAAGACAGACAAGACATCAAAGAAATAGTTGATGGGCTGAACAAAGAGGTAGAGGTGAAGCAACTTGGAGATGCACAACATTACCTTGGAATACAGCTAGAAAGACTTGAAGATGGAACCTTTCTTCTAAGTCAGAAAAGAAAACATTGGACTTTATAGAATCTATTGGCATGAAAAACTGCAATGCGACATATATACCAATTGAACCTGATTACTTGAGAGAAAGAGATGGAAAACCACTTAGGAATATTGGTGAATACAGAGAAGCAATTGGAAAACTTCTGTACTTGAGCAAAACCACAAGACCTGATATAGCAGTAGCTGTTAGCATCTTATGCAGAAAAGTAAGTTCTCCTAATCATCATGACTGGAACGCGATAAAGAAAATAGCAAGATACCTGAAAGGAACAGCAGTCCTAAAGCTGAGAATCTCGCCATCTGAGAAACCAAGACTGGTTGGATATATGGACGCCAATTGGGGAGAAGAATCAAGTGACTACAGATCAACCAGCGGATATCTATTTTTTTATGGAAATGGACTGATAGACTGGACTAGTAGAAAACAAACCATTGTAGCACAATCTACAGCAGAAGCTGAATGTGTGTCAGCGGCGAGTGCCTGCAGTGAACTAGAGTGGATCTTCAACCTGCTAAAAGACTTTGGAATAAACGAACCTATACCTGTAGTTATGTTTGAGGACAATCAAGCATGTATTACTATATGCCAAGGAGAAAGTACTAAAGCAAGAAGCAGATCTATTGGACTTAAATGTGAACTTGTGAAACATATGTACCAGAAGGGACTAATAGAAATTGAACATTGTCGTACTGAAGAAATGGTGGCTGATATTCTGACTAAACCATTGTCTAAAACCAAGTTTGAGTATCTTCGTGAAATGTTGAATATGTTTGATCCTAATGCTGAAAGAAAAGTTGAATGATGTTTGTTAAATATGAATGCATAATGACTTCCATGCTAGACCTTGAGAAGGGGTGTTGGAATATATGTGTGTTGCAAGGTCTGAGATTCAGTCATTATGGGGTTAATGTGTTTACCTACCAAGCTATTGTTTAGATTGACCTGGAAAGGGAACCTGGCACAAAGCCAATAATCTGCAAGCCCGGGAAACTTGAGAGTGTTTGTAAACTGTTATTGGTCAACAGGTCAGGTGACTGTCCTTTCAGGGTCAAGAAGAAGGAGGAAGAAGAAGATTCTCCATTCCATTATCCCAGCTCTTTAGCTCCAGGTGTTTTTGTTTTGTAGGCAACCTGTGACCCTTTTCCCTTTAGAAGTAAATGTTTTTTAAAAGCTAAACTTGTGTGCTGACTCTCTATTGATCCAAGATCCATTGCACCTATGATTTAAAGCTATTTTTAACCTTTATTTCCCCAACACTTCCAGGGGTGTGATCAGCATCACTGACACAATGATGTCACTTCCAGTACAAGCCAGAAGTGATGTCATTGTGCTGGACATGATACTTTATCATTCATCCAAAACTCTATGGTTTAACCATAGATTTTTGGGTGAATGCTACAGCATCCCCCAGCATCACTTCCAGATCATTTTGGAAGCAATATCTTCACACAAGGAATGCCAATTGTGCCCCCCCCGCCATTTTGTAGAGACATTTCCTCCCATTTCTGAACTGAGTGGCAGAGAGCAACAGGAGCAGCAGAAGGGAGATACCCTGCCTCCAGTGGGAAACTGGCAACCTTACACCCAGTACAAAATACCAGCTCAAAAGCAGTAGCAAAGTTTATCTCTGTAATAAGGGAGGGAGGGAGGAATATTGCTTGAAAACTATATCACACTGGTATGTTTATGTCTCTGGTACATTCATTTAATACATCTTTGCTTGGCAGCAATATGCATAATTTCTTGCCTTCTACCTTTCCCCCCACAACCATCCAGTTGACTAACAATGCAGTCTTAAGCATACCCTTTTAAATCTACTGAAGTTACTAGGCTTAGAAGGGTTTAACTCTGTTTAAGATTGTAATGTTAAACCTTTGCATCGTCCACTAATTTTCCCTTTCTGCTAACCATGCCCTAGTTATCCTTGTTGTTTCCAGGGCTCCCATCACTTATCCTACCATCCAAATTCTCTGTGTCAAGGAGACATTCTAAACACATATAGAGATATCATTTTCAATAAATCCCTTCTGTTCATCGATAAAAAAAATCTTAAATATAGCAAAGACAGTTGTGCATCATTGAGTGTCAGAGTTATTTGAGGGGTATTCATTTGCAAGGATGGGGTGAGGGTTGGAAGCCTATATTACAAACTTTTCAAGAAGAAGAGGGAGATTAAAAATGGATTTAGAATGTGTGTTCTGGAAATAATCATAGAAGGTGTTTAGTAATTCATATGTGTAGGACACATATCTAACGTTCCGATCCGATCCAAGCGACACAGTCGCGACCGACCCTCGGCTACTCCATAGATCGTCCCTCTTCAGGCCTTTCTGTCCTATAGCGTGTCAAGAGAGATCCGCAAAGCCTCGCAGTGAAGTTTTTACAGGGTAGTTCACCATTGCTTTCCCCAACCCAACACACTTAGCCGTATGACAGCCACAAATGGCAAGTCATACGTTGCCACCCCCCTCGGCACTTTGAGCCAGTGTGGGATAAGGGGGATATCTGACATTAAAAAGCACTATATTCAGAAGCCCCTCAATGGATATTTTAATCTTCCAAGGCATTTTGTCGCTGATCTAAATCACTATATTTATTTATTTATTTATTTATTTATTTATTTATTTATTTATTTATTTATGTCATTTATAGTCCACTTTTCTCACTGAGACTCAAGGCAGATTATATAGTGTGAGATTAGTACAGTCAATATCAAGGACATTTCAATAAATAATGCCATGGGGTAAATAAATGCAAGTTTACAAAGATCTATCATTAGCAAAAATCCAAAACAGAGCTGAAGAAATGCTGAAACAGAGCATAAGAAATTCTAGGACTGACATTGGACAAAATAAAACTACCCAGTAGGATCATACTGAAAGCAACAGATAGTACATTGGAGCACATACTTAAAGGAATAGATAGTACATAAGGCAACATAGTGATGAAGTCCCTATCTTGTTAGTGAAGCATCTCTCCCCCAATCCAGGTTTGGACAAGGATTTGTGATTTCTTACTTACTATTCATGCAAATATTTTAGCATCAGCCAACTGTTAAAGCTGAAAATATGTTCGGATAACTTCTGAACCATCTTTGCTTTCTTAATTGGATCTGTTTATTACATCTCACCTTGTACTCTTCGGATAAGATTTTCTGTTACTTTTGGGGTAAGATTGTATGGTAATTTCATTTTACTTATCAACAATTTGTAGTCATCACAAACTCGGAATGATTTATTGCTAAATATGAGTATGATTGGATCTTGTTTTAAACTGGCCTCCCTTTGAAACACCCACTACCACTACCACCTTTCTGTTGTTTGGAGTTTTAAGTACAAATAACAACATAAGAGATGCTGGATCAGACCAGTGATCCATCTAGCCACTCTCTCATACACCAGTTGCCCCAGTGGGTCACCAAACAGGTCACAGTGGCCAAGATCTTCTCCTGTTGTTGCCCTCTAACACTAGTTTTCAAAAGTGTACTGCATCTGACTGTAGAGATTCCCTTTGGTTACCATGGCTGGTAGTAGCCACTGATAAACATATCCTTCATGAAAGTCGGCTGTGGCTGTGACCATCACTAGATCTACAGACAGTGAATTCCTCAATTTAACTGCTCATTGAGTAATGATTTTATTTTTATTTTTCTTTGTTCAGAACCTGTTGCCCATCATCTTCAATGGGTTGCCCATTGAAATGTATCTACCTAGTGGGCAAACGGTTCACATGTCTAATGAAGTGAGCTCTGACTCACAAAAATGTATGTTGGAATAAATATTGTGAGTCTGAGATGCCACTGGGCTCCTGTTTTGATTTTGCTGCAGTGAGGCTTACCAACCTCGAGGCAGTCCTGGAGTTCTCCTGGAATTACATTTGATCTCCAGACCACAGAGATCAGTACCCAGGAAAAAATGGCTGCTCTAGTACTTCTGTTTCTCCTATGGAAGAAACATTCCTGCTGAGCTCCTCCCCGCACCTTCCCAGGTACCGCCCCCCCCAAATTTTAAGAAACTTCCCACAGTGGAGTTGGCAGTATTAGTCTTTTTGTGTCAAAAAGTTTTTAATTTCAAGTTTCTACATTGTCAGATGTATGTTTTTGTTATAATCTCAGAAATCTTAGAGTTGTGAAAGTGCACACATACGACACTTAAAAAAAAATTCTGGCCACGTCACCAGCTGCCAGCTTCAGAGAACTCCCCCCACCCACCAATGCAAAGCTCTCTCAGACTGCAAATTACAGCTCCTATTTGATCCAAAGACCATTCTGATGAGGGAGAACCAAGACTCAATCACAAAATCCAATCTAATAGGATTTTGCAAGCAACCCTAGTTGGCAGCAAGTTCCCGTGCAGATAAACATAATAAAGTTCCACTGATTTCAGTGGCACTCAAGTGTGCTTAACTTTACACTACCCATAATTGCATTGGTTCAGGCTGTTCCCTAAAAATCTCTCACATGAGCATCTATGGATAAATTCCTAGCATAAACCAGTTTAATCCCACTGGTTAACCAGTAAACCAGTTTAATCCCACAATTATAGAAGGCTAACATTTACCTAATTTATACCATCCACCAGTCCAGAAATTACTGAAACATATTCTTTAGTTTTAATGTCTCCATCACTTTACCCCAGCACTACAGTAGTCTAATGAAAGTTTATTTTAGTACACTTAGGAGATTAAAGACTTAGCCAAGGGAAATAAAACAATTAGTTTGGTAATTAAAAATATTACTGATCACTAAGGAAACTGTTTTTCAATAATGCAACACTATAATTGATATTGATTGCCCTAAAAAAAAAAAAAACAGAACAGAACAGAATCCCAGAGCTAGAAACTTCAAAGAACTAAAAAAGAAAGGGCAGAGGCAGCTAACTGGAGCAAGAAATAACTAGTTGGATCCAATTTATAATTTTTGCTTGTGCTTGAACTCTTGTTTAAGTGGAAAGTCAAGAAAAACATTGTGATAACTGCTTGCACTGTCAAACTTCCTGTATTTCCACTTGCACAAGATCTTGTGCAACCAATTTCTGGGAACTCTCTAGGGAGTTAAGTGGTAGATGTCGCACAAGTGAGCTAAATCTGTTTATATTTCAATTTATGTGTTGCTGTATCCCAGGCATCAAGCCCCCCCCCCCACCACACACACACACACAAAAACCAACTGGATTTTAAACAGAACTTATCCTGTCAATAACAAGATTAATTTGGGTATTTTAGCATTCTATAGGAATGAACATTTGTAGTATTTCCAGTGCAGTGGGCTCAAAACAAGGTTTGGTGACAGCTCCTCAGGAGTGGCTTTGCCATGAGGCTAAGTGAGGAAGTTTCCCATTCCAAGTGCCATTAGGCAGCCTATTTTGGCCTACTTGGTGCTGAACATCTTTGACTGCAGGTAGAGTTTCACATGATTAAAAGTTCCCCTATACAAAATATTCTGCAAATAGAAAACTAGTATATCATAGGAAGGGGTTCTCAGCTCACTTTCTCATTGACATATAACTTTTCTCTGTGCAGGGATTGTGGGGGGGGGGGACCACCCACACTCTTTCCGCATGTTTACTGGGCAGCCAAGAGCCACCTCAGGCCCCTGAACAACTGCATCTGTCCCCTCATATGCCCCTGATCCAAACCAAATATCATAACAAAACAGCCACATGGCCTGCTGTTACCAAGATTAGAATAGTAACTGTCCATTGGGTAAAAAAATTAAAGAAAAAGACCCAGAAATATTAAAGAACAGATTTTATTTTACTTATTAATATTTACTTATCATGAAGTTAAGGTGTAGTATATTCAGTGGGACTTAATTCCAGAACTGCATGCTGTGTATCGCAGCCTTAGTGAAACTTTTTATTTCTTAGAAATTGGGGAACAAAGAGCCTGTTATGCAACCTTCTCCCCCCTCCCCAGAAGTGACTAGGGCTACTTTTTTTTGCAATTCAGCCAGGACAGCCATCTTGTGCTGAATGCAGGTGTCAGACAGGCAAGGTGGAAACAGACAGCACTTGCCTTTCAGCAGCACAGAGAAGAGTTGTGATAGCAGGTGGCTGCTGCTGCTGCTGCCAATAGTAATAGTAATAGTAATAGTAATAGTAATAGTAATAGTAATAGTAATAGTAATAGTAATAGTAATAGTAATAGTAATAGTAATAGTAACATGAATATGTGTGCAGTAATTCCCACCCTGAAACTCGAGGAGCAGTGTTGTGCGCTTGTGCAGAGCAGCACATGCAAAAGCAAGATTACTGCTGGGCTGCAGGCACTCAGTTGAGCATTCATAGATGGCTTCTTTGAAGCCATCCAGTGGACATGAGTAGAGATGGGCATGAACCGCATTACAAACCTCAAAAACCCACGAAAATGGCGATCGCGTGATCGTGACCCAGAAGATCGTGATTGGCCACGGCCAATGAACCAGTGGTCGGGAGAAGCCTGGTTCATTGCATTCGGGCGCGGTTTGGGAAGCCAGACACTCAGGCGCCAGCAATCTATTTGCCAGGGGAATGCCTGAGCTCTGTCTGCCCTCTTTCTGTTGCCCTGGAAACCCGAATGGAAGCCCAGCTTTCCTTGATCAGCAGGGCTTCCTTCCAACCACGGAGCTGCAAAGCATTTACAAGTTGGGAGAAGACACCCAGGGGAGGGAGGGGGAAGGGGGTGTTCTGTAGCCATGGGCACTCCAATCTAATCCCTGCAAACCCTGATAGGCAGCTCTGACGGCCAAACACAGACCTCCTGTGTTGCTGAATGGGACCCATGCTTTATAAATAGCCATGGTCTCTCAGGCTGAGTTTCACTTTCTGCGAGCAGTGGAGTGAGACAGAGCTCTTGCTTGCCACTTTGGCCTCCATGAACCATGATCCGGTTTGGCTCGGCAATGGGATGCAGTATGGGAAGTGTCTAAAAGACTGTAGTAGGCATGCACATTGTGCACCTTTTAGCTAGCATAGTGATGATCAACCAAAACATTTTTTGTACCTAAATGTGCTTGTCAATAACATTCTCAATAAAAAAAACACAACAGCAACACATAGTAAGGCCAGCAATGCCACACTTTTCTTTCTCCACCGAATTTACTCCTCCAGTCTGATGATGCCATTTCATGATAACATCAGCAGTCATCAGAATTCAAGGACCCTCAGTGTCTTGCTGTGTTTTCCGTAATAATAAAGTTTCTGGAGATTTAAGAGACTGTTGTGTTTGTTCTTTTCCCAAAGCTCAGTTTTGGAGGAATTCCAGTCCCAGGAAAACCAGGAACTTTTCTGAAGAAGAATTTCCATGGCTGTATCGAGAACCTTTATTACAATGGAGTCAACATCATTGACCTAGCAAAAAGACGGAAGCCCCAGATCTACATTGTGGTAAGAAGAACCCGACGCCTATTTTATTTACTGACTCGTTTTTTCCCTTGAAGTTGTGTCTGTTGACAGATACTGCTCACCCTACCAAGCAAAAGACACTTATATTAGAAAAACCATGCACATAATTTGCCGCTTCGAAGGATGCTTCTGCAGGCTGTGAGATACTGAAAGACACAGGTGCGCATTTGTAATCTTCTGGGATTCCATTTTTTTTAGTGGGATTCAGAGTCTTATTTTGGAGAAGCCTGACTAAAGAGTGAATGTAGAATGTAGAAAAATATACAGAGTTCATCATAATTAACCACACATTTCATATTGAGAAGCTGGATTGTGAAACGCTTTTTGAAAACTGGGTTTCAGATTCCTGTTTAGTGCCTTAATATTTATAAAGTGCAGCTGTGGTCCAGAATTATCTATTTTGGAGATACATGAATATGCCCTTCTTCATTTCTTTCTGTTTTCATATGTTGTCCTGTGAACATTTTTGTTTTGTCCTTTTTTGTTGCCACATGTATTTAATTCTTTTACACAATTTATACATTGCATGCCACTTACATATGACTGATACGAAAACCTTAACACATGTAAAAATTGCATGGAAATGCATTGATGTGAGGAAGCGAAGTGGCACAAAGGGAGAACAAAAAGACAAGGGGAGAACAAAGACAAGGGAAGAACAAAAACAAAATGTATATTTTCAAGTTGAAACAATGGGTCTGTAAAATTCAGCACACCTCTTTCTGTTATCTGTGAGAGCAGTGACCCTTTTTAAAAAAAATCCAGTTTCTGTTTTCATCTCTTTCCCTCTCATACAGCACACTTGACCGAATTCATGAGAATTCTCCCTGGCTTTACTTTTCTTACTGAGCAAAGCAGATGGTACAAATATAGCCAACTTGGGCTTGCTTCCTCACAGAGGGTTTTGTCTGCCAAACTGCACCACTTGTTTTTAGAGCATCTTAATGACACTTGGGTCTGATTGTGCTCCAGTCATCCTTTCCATATCATCAATACACTATTTCCCAAGCCTGCTTTTCCCCAGTCTTTTTGGGGGAGAGTGCAGTCCAAGTATGTTATGAGGCAGTATGGATGAGGCGATGTGAATTATCAATAGTCCTCCCAGCATTCTGCCATTTTTCTTCCCTCAGCAGCTTGCTGTTCTTCCTGCCATGTTACTGGAAGGCTGTTTTCAGGCTTTTGTAGGATTCATTGCTAGATTTTTAAACTCCTGAAAATAGCTTTCCAGTGGAAGGAGAGTAGGAATGGGAAGCTGAGGCAAGAAAATCATGAAAATAATGCCATACAGATGTTCTGTTTCTGTAGTTGCAGCAGCAACATGAGCTATGTGGAGAATAGAGATGGGCACGAACAGCAATACAAACAAAAAAAAGCTACGAACAGCCCAATCTGCTGTTCACGAACAAGCTGTTTGTGAGTCCCCATTCTAAATGAACAGGTGGTCATTGCAAGCCTTGTTTGTAACTGTTCGTCAAGCCAGACAGTCTGGCACCTGCAATCAATTCCCTTGGCAACTTAGGCAGGGATTGTCTGAATTCTGTCTGAACTCCTGCTGTTGCCCTGGAAACCCCAATCTAAGCCCAATTTAGCTTGATAGGCAGGTCTTCCTTTCAAGTGTGGAGCTCCAAATTTGTTACAACAAGGGAGCAAAGACCAGGGGGGAGAGGGGGCTCCGACTTTGCAGACAGTGGAGAGACAGTTGCTGTTGGCATTTTGATAGAGTGCATTGGAGCTTGAATTTTCTTTGTGTGTGGCGGGATAGGGATCTACCCTTTCAAGTTCCAGGGCTGCTGCCAGGCTCTGGGCCAAGCTATTATTTATTATTGGTACCTTTCCTGCTGCCTGCTCAGGTCAGATTTCTGGGAGTGGTATGGTAGGGATCTACCTCTTCAAGTTCCAGGGCTGCTGCCAGGCTCTGGGGCCAAGCTATTATTTATTATTGATATTTTTCCTGGTGCCTGCTCAGGTCAGGTTTCTGGGAGTGGTGCAGTAGAGATCTTGACTTAGATGATGACTGGAGAAGAGCCTGCTGAACCCCACAAACAGCCAACCATGAACATGTTTGTGAACAGGGCCATGTTTGTGGTTGTTCGTGAGTCCCTGTTCGTGGATGGCAACAAACAATGAACATCATGTTATTTTTTTTTTCTGTTCATGCCCATCTCTAGTGGAGAATCGTCACTTTCTGGATACAGCTTTGGAATACTATTGATATAGATGAATAATAGTGACCAGTTCAGTGGTATGGGAATTCAGAAGCAAGCTGAAAAACTGGCAAAATGTAATATAAATTTTAGACCCATCCTTACACAGTTGTATCTATGTGTACACATATATCAAAACCCTCCCCGCCCCCATGCCATCTCCTCCTTCCCGAAGAAGCAAGGTTCTGGATCTTATGTGTCAGCAGCAGTCATAAATTTTGTTGGCTTCATTACCTTTACTGTTGTCATAATTATATTAGTAACTCCTATCACTACTCTAGACTAGAGATGGGCATGAACAGCAATATGGGGGGGGCATGAACAGTCCAATCTGCTGTTTGAGAACAAGCTGTTCATGAGGCCCCATTCTAAATGAACAGGTGGTTGTTGCAAGCCTTGTTGCTGTTTGTCAAGTCAGACAGTCTGGCACCTGCAATCAATTCCCTTGGCAACTTAGGCAGGGATTGTCTAAACTCTGTCTGAAATCCCGCTGTTGCCATGGAAACCCCAATCTAAGCCCAATTTAGCTTGATAGGCAGGTCTTCCTTTCAAGTATGGAGCTCCAAATTTGTTACAAGCGAGCAAAGACTATGGAGGAGGGGAACTCCCAGCTCTGGCTAGTGTTTGCAGACAGTGGAGAGGGAGAGACATTTTGTTGGCATTTTGATAGACCGGGAGAGTGCATTGGAGCTTGAATTTTCTTTGTGTGTGGAGGGATATGGATCTACCCCTTCAGGTTCCAGGGCTGCTGCCAGGCTCTGGGCCAAGCTATTATTTACTATTGGTACCTTTCCTGCTGCCTGCTCAGGTAAGGTTTCTGGGAGTGGTGCAGTAGGGATTTTGACCAAACTTTAAAGATGGCTGGAGGAGAGCCTGCTGGCCCCCACGAACATCCAACCATGAACATGTTCATGAACAGGTCATGCTCATAAGTGTTCGTGAGTCCCTGTTCGTGGATGGCAATGAACAATGAACATCATGTTCGGGGTTTTTTTTTCTATTTGTGCCCATCTCTACTCTAGACCTGTAGACTATTTTGAAAGTGCTGTCCTCCGTCTTCCTCTTTCTCCGCCTACAGTGCTTCCTGTGTAAAGTAGCCTATTCAGGTCTTACTAACTTAGGGAGTATAGCCCCTGTGTTGTGCTAATTCTGCTAGGGGGAAAGGTCTTTCCTCCACATATGGAGCTATTTTTCAAGCAGCAACCTCATCCCACTTAGAAAGATAGGCTATTCTCTGACATGTCTCTAGTTACTTTACTTGAGCTAGGATATTGCTTTGTGTAGGCATCCTTTTGTAAAGTATAACTGGATCTGCTGCTTCCAACACATCATTGCTTACCCAATTCTGTTCTATTTTGCAATTCACCCTGAAGCAATTCTATTTTGTATTGCCACCCTGAAGGTTTTTTCTCCTTCTCATCTCCTCTGGCTTTTTCATATTGTTGATAACACCAACAAAGCAAGGAATGCCTCTCTAAATGATGACAGAACTGGTTGAGGGAGTCAATACTGTAAACCTGTGACCCCATATCTACATCCTCAATAGGCATAACATACATAAAATTGTGACTTCTAAAAAGCCATTTACCCTGAGTTTGGTTTTTGCATCAGGAACTGGAATGTCACTGAATTTTTGTGAACATAATGTTTTGGTTTGAAAATTCCAGTTCCTGCTATGATGAAACTACAGTTTCCCTTTTTTACTTGGTCATACAAACAACATTCAATAGAAATATTACTGTTAAGATTGATGCCAGTTCTTACATTAGCTGCATTCAAATGTCATAAAATGCTGCAAAGTAAACAAACAATGGCACACAACATGTTTTCATGTTTTCTTCAACATGAAGTTTCATGGGAAGACACATTCAGAAAGATAAATAGCCTTTTATTATTTTACAGCTGATATCATGAAAGTTCCAAATATAATAACAAAATATTAAGCATATTCACCTGACAGGATGACTACATCATACGTTGTATGAAATAAAGGGACTAGGCTACCAGCCAGTATAAGTTGCTACCTTGTAACAGGGTTGCTAACTCCAAGTTGTGGGTGGAGATTTTGGGGGGTGGAACCAAGAGAAAGTAAAGTTTGGGGAGCAGAAGGATCTCATCAGAGTATAATTCCATAGAGTCCACCCTCCAAAGTAGCCATTTTCTCCAAGTGAACAGATCTTGGTGGTTTAGAGTTCAATTGTAAATCTGGGAGATCTATAGCCATCACCTGGAGCCTGGCAACCTTACCTTATAATGTACATGAGACAGTATTACCAACTCAGATTATAGTGTTGTGCAAAGTCTTCTACTGTATGCATTACAAGATTCTTGACTCCCTGTCAATTTTTGCTACATTAAAAAAGAGCATAGAGATTAGATAAATTTTAATATATTTGAATTTTTAAATACCATAGAGAGGCTGAAATGTTGATGCAAACTCACAATAAAATGAAAGGACTTTTAGCTTTCTGTCACTGCAACTGTGTTCTTATCTCATGTGAGCTATCAATGTCAGTTGGGTGAGCACAATATAGAAGTGATAATTCAAAACAAACAGGGGTCACTGTGGCAACAGAAATGCTTCACTGGGCTATCTTGGGAAACAAATCAAAATGGCAACATCAAACAAAAGTAGGGAAAATCCCAAAGACATATGCATGCAAACTAATAATTTATTCTTTCTTATGTACATTCTAAACTCTAAAGACATTGCTTCATTAAATTGCTTTGAACCCCCTTAAAGCTTGCCAGGAAGTTAATCTCACTATCAAGTATCTTTGATAGGTACCTTTGATAGTACGATCAAATATCTTTGACCTTACCAACCTTATTATTATCAAAGCAAACTAGACAGACAGTACACAAAGGCCTCACATTCCTCACATTTCTGCTGGTCAAAAATAAGGAAATATAATGTTTTTCTGAGAAAAACTTGGGTCTTTCATTTACACAATTCTTCATTGGTTACAAAGGCTTCCTCCTCTGCAGAATACATGTTCCTGCAGTGCCAGCCATTTCATCTCACACAATATCTTTTAAGGAGCTGAAAAGTGCCTAGCACAAAAGCAATGTACTCCCCAGAGTGCACAGTGGACAAAGAGGAACACGAGTAAGGAGAAAGAAGGTGTAGGATCCAAGCCAACATGACTGTTTCTTGTCATGAGGGGTAAGGGTGGCTTAAACCTGAACAGCTCTTCTTGAGATTTTTATCTTGAAATTATGGTAGTGCTAGAAGGTAATTTAATCAGTGACCAATAATCAAGATAGTTAAGAGATGCCCTAATGTATTTCATTCGTGGGGAGGGCGGGAGGGCGTTAGGGTCACTCTCAGTGAAATTCTAAGCAGAGTTACTCCAGTCTAAGCCCATAGACATCAGAGGGCTTAGACTGGAGTAATGCTACTTAGGATTTCACTGTCTAAACATTACTTCTTTCATGAATTCTTCATGGATCCAACCCATGCTTGTGCAGTGACACAGCAGGTTTCCCCAAGATTTTTCCCTGTGCAAAAAGAGTGTGGGTGGTGGACAGAGTTTCCCATTTCATCTGCTCCATGTAGAGGTAGTTTGTGCATGTGCAGCAGCAGAAACAAAAACCTCGCCCCCTGAACTGTTTTTGCATGAGGAAAAAAACTTGAAAGAAAGGCAGGAGCTCTCCTCCCCTGGTAGCAGCTTTCTGAGCCCATTTGGGATCTCCTTTTTTAATATAAGCCATTCTCTAAATCTGCTGTGTGACTGCACAGAGCACAGGCTGGCACTGTGGAAAACTTGTGAAATAAGTAACATTCAGAATGACCCTTAGGCACAAGGGTTTCAAGCTGGAATCCCGACAGAATTTAGTAAATAATGTTTTAAAAGGTCCAAAGATTGATTCATATAGAACAGGATTGGGAGCAGTCAGGCACCATAAACTCTCAGAATATACAGATGTAAATAGTAGGCTTGCCACCAGTTGAAATGATGAGGGCTTCTCTTGTAAGGGCTTAGAAATCTGAAGTAAACTTCTTAATTGAGTTCAAGTAACCAGATCTGAAACAACAAATAGTTATGGCATCAACACAACAAGCACTTTTGGTTGCAGGTTTGAGCTTCTCTGGAAAATTTTGCTCTTAGACTAAATTGAGAGGAAGCAATAGGACATGGTGCTTTGATTGACTTGAAACTTCTTGGAATAAAAGCTGCAGAACTGAAGGTGCTTGATTTCCAGGTTGTTCTTTTGTGCTAAGTCTTCCCATTTCCATGACTGAGTGAGCTGGCCATTGAACACTATGACTAAAATTTAATCATGAAAATATAGTCTATTCATGCTTTTCTCCTACCAAGTCTAGCCTCTTTTATATTATCCTCCCTCTTACCTCAGACTGAGGCTGTAAAGATGTGAAGGTATGGGGGCTTAACAGAATCTCTTCTGTTAAGCCTTCCTTCAGGAGACAAGATCGTCCTCCATGTTGAAGGATGTCTGTCTCTGTAGGAGGAAAACTTGGTATAAGGGTGTTATGATCCATCATAGCAGGAGGAAGTCATAGGTAGGGATGTGCTCTTTGGGTTTCAGAAACCCAAAGCAAACCCGAATCAACCCTGATTCGCGTTGATCTGTGATTCCAGCAGAGCTGGCCAGGTTCAGGAAACCTGAAGCAGAGCAACTCAAAGTGATTCGGGTTGTTTCAGGTTGCTCTGTGAAGCCTTTTTTCCCTTGCTGTGGCAAGAGGAAAAATACTTCAAAGAGCTCTTCCCTCTTCCCTCTCCTGTGTTTAGGAGAGGGAGGGGGAGAGGGTGGTGACAGGTGAGTGGTGGTGAGTCAGGGAAGGGACTGATTGGCTGAGATAAAGAGACAGTTGCTGCAGCAGCAAGCAGCTCTTCCCTTCCCGATTGGGTGGTTCTCTGGGAGGACATTATTTTTTGAATTCCCCCCCCCCCAATGCTGCTGCAGTGACTGGCTGGTTTGAATTGGGGGCTTGTCTGAATCCAAAAAAATAATTTTTTTTAAAAAAAAAAATTAAATAATTTTTGTGATTCTCTAGTGTGATGCTAGGTTTTGTTTCAATGTGGAACTGTATGTTTTGTTACCTGTGTGTGCTATTAATGCTGTTACCCACCCTCAGCCTGCATGTGGGGAGGGTGGGCCAGAAATCCAAGAAATAAAATTCTTAAAAAATATTTTTGGTATGTTTTTGGTGTGTTTTTGATTCTCTGGTGTGGTGGTGAGGGTTGATGTAATCTAGAACTGTATACTGTGATTTAACATTGATGTGATGTTTTTAATGCTGTTACCAAGAAATACATTTTTAAAAATAATGTTGTGTGTGTGCATGTGTGTGTGATTCTCTGTTGTGATGGTTGGCCCAATAGAGAACCATGGAGAGTGGCTGGCCAGCCTGCTTTGGGGGTGCTGGGGAATTTTGAGGTGTGTTCCTTTGCTTCTGTCATGCTTTTCCAGAGATGAGCATGCATTCAGGAGTGTGCCTCTGCTGTGGCACCCCCGCTCTGTGCATAAGTGCCCCAGGGAAAGGCATTTTAAAACTTCTTGTCACACACACACAGCAACCTTTATTGGCATAAATACTTCTTGTCATAGAGAAACATGGTTAGTGGCTGACCAGCCAGCTTGGGGGGGGGGTGCTGGGGAATTTGGGGGACTTTGTCTTTGGTTTTGTTGGGCTGTTGGGAGGTTGATTGAAAGGGGATTTCTGTCTGTGGCCATGGATGCCACATTTCATGTGTTTCTACTGTGTGAGTCTGGATTTTCCCACAATAGAAACAAACAAGTGGGGTGGCTGGGGTGGTTAACCTTCTTTGGGGGGCATTACATGGTCCCCCAAGTCCAATCTCCCTGAAACCTGGGAGGCCATGGGAGGAGAGTTGGGAGAGGGTTCCTTGAAGGTTTGGTGCATTTTTCTTCCAAAATGCCACCCCCAGTCTCCTAGAACTGCCCATTTGGTTTGGGCTGAATTCAATGAATGATTCTCTGGAGAGAAGTTGATCCCCTTTCATCAGTTTGGCTGTGAGGAGGTTGATCATTAGTTCACTTCTAGTTGCTCACTCACTTGCTTCATATGGTTTTGTGTATTTTTAATCAATTTTTTCTTATTGTGATTCTCTAATGTGTAGTTTGTCCTCATAGGGAATAATGCAGCTCGGGGAACCTTTCTGGGGGGCTGTGACATGGCCCCCCAAAGTCCAATCTCCCTGAAATATGGGAGGTCATGGGCAGAGGGTTGGAAGAGGGTCCCCTGAAAGTTTGGTGCATTTGCTTCCAAAATGCCACCCCCAGCCTCCTGGGATCCTTCCCCCCGATTTTTCCCATAGGAAATAATGGTGATAGGCGGCGGCCTGGAGGACCTTCTTTGGGGGGCCATAACATGCCCTCCGAAGTCCAATCTCCCTGAAATTTAGGTGGCCATGAGAGGAGGGGTTGGGAGAGTGTCCCCTGAAATTTTGGTGTAATTAGGGAAGAAAATACCCCCCCAGGCCCCCAGATAGCCAGAAGCAGCATTTCCCATTGGAAACAATGGCCAAATCTTCCCTAATAAACCCATACCTGAACCCAAAGTGGCTTGCCGCTTCGGGTTTTGGGGTTTACCAGAATTTCTTCCAGCTCTGGGTAAACCAGAAGCAGGAGACCTGAATCTTTTGGGGGTGCACCCCCTACCCTGTATTTTTAAAGTCATAAAAATAATTTTAAGTTTGATAAGAAATGTATTACAAATTTCAATTTTTTTCTAGAAAAAATAATCTCACCTCCATGGGTTAAACATTTCCAGAATTTTTTACATTTCTTTGGAGTTCTATTATCAATATTATATAAGGACAGGCAAGACTTTTTCTAAAATGGCAGGATAAGCAAGCTGGTCATAAACTGGAAGGGGTAAAGACTGAGGCCACAAAATGGAGACAGAATGATCACGGTAACAACTGTTTCTTATGGAATGTTGCTGGCTTTGTCCCATCTGAAAGCACATGCACCTGATCCTGTTCTGTCATATTTGAAAGTAATTGCTGCTTAACTTATTAATTCCTGGCAGTTATTACAGAAAGAAATATTGAGCCATTTAGGTAATTGATCTAGTTTTATTTTTAAAAGCAAGTTCTTTCATAGGTGGCAAATGAAATGTCATATTTATTCACAGGAGAAGCCAGATGTGTGCTCTCAGAGGACTTTTTTTGTTAATAAATATCCCACAAGTATTTTATTAGCACCACACTATGATGTGTATGATGTTGTATTATCCTTCCTTCCTTCCTTCCTTCCTTCCTTCCTTCCTTCCTTCCTTCCTTCCTTCCTTCCTTCCTTCCTTCCTTCCTTCCTTCCTTCCTTCCTTCCTTCCTTCCTTCCTTCCTTCCTTCAATAGATTGCCCTGTACTTTTTGTTCTGCCAGTTCTGCCCAAATTAGATATCCTCCAATATGGCCTGATTTTTATGATTCTTGAAAAAACACTTTGACTCTTAGAATTCAATAGACTATATTTTCAGAAATTAACATGGATGGTAGTCTGAATTCTGTATACCTGTTTTTATGGAGCAATTGCTCTTTTTTCTCATGTTCCTCTCTGTCTTCTCACTTTTATATACTAATGGTCATGCAGCCCTCACCTACGAATACTTAAATCCAGAGACTGGAGTCATGAAGGGACAAGACAGATCTGAAAAATGCCCCAGGTTTGCAGAAAAATCAGAAATCAGAAAAAAAAAATAAAAGGAACACCTGCAGTTTTAACCAGATGCCCTCAGTGGCTGTTGCTAAGCAACCACAACAGTTTAGTCAGTATTCCAGACTTGATTTCTGTCAGTAAAGGCAGGGGGAGGTGGCAGGGCCCTTTCCAGGGGTACTTGGCCAAGAAGGACTCATCAGGGCCAGGTCCCAAAGCAACCACTGGGTGATTTGATACCACATGACATGCATGACTCATCCAAGACTGGCTGCTTACCTCACAGAAGTCCTTGCAGATTCTCTACCATGTAGCTGGTCCCAGCTCAGCTGGGGCCATGCAACTGGGACATAGGAGAGAGGCTGCCTGGGGGTAGAGGAGAAAGTGAAGACGGGATGGGGGTAGACAAACTTGGATAGTAAGGAGAGAAGGAATCAGGAAAGGGGGAGGGGCTATGAGGGCAGGGAAGGGAAAGAGGACATGGTAGGGGAGGGAAAAATAAGATCTCAACTTCAAGTACTTGCAGGTCTCCCACTTGCAATATTTAATACTTTGGGGGGGGCATAATACCTGCAAATTGGCACAAAGTATGAAATCTTCATTTGGGCAAACTCACCATTTCCAGCTGTCCACTTATCCTGCTCTTTCCGGGCAAGATGAATTTCAAAGAGTGGCTTCCGTTGCCTTTTCTCATCTGTTCAAAAGGGGGGGGGCACCAAGTTATCTATACGCATTTTTCATTTTCCCTCTCTTTTTCATTTGATGCCCTCTTCTTACTTTTACTTTTTTTTCTTAGTAGAATAATTTATTATTTTTAAAATTAGCTGTTGAGCTGCATCTTTTCTCTCCAGTCAGTTTCAACTACTGAACCAGGTAATGACATGATAACGTTCAGTTACTGCAAGCAAAAAAGTCGTAAAATCTTTTGCTACCCTAGTCGGAAGTAAGAGGCAGACACAGGCTTGGGTACTAAGGGCTACTTTATTAAAGCAACAACATAACATTCAACAGCGGCAACAAGGGGAGCTACCTAACGGTACAGGTCAAGCCAGCGATCGCCATGGGACCTCCTCCTTGAGCCTGTCTGGGTGAGACCCACTGCCCCAGGCACGAGCCATCCAACAGAGATGGCTTGAGCCTGGCTGGCCAGGCAAATGGTTCCCCCCACAAAGCTCCAAACACCCCAAGCCGTACAGTCCAAGGGAAGGACTTGTCCGGGAGGTCCCATCAGGCAGTCTTCCCTTGCAGCTGGGCTGTGAAGCCATAGCTGCTCCTGACAGACCCTAATTCCCCACCAATGGGGATGTGCCCAGGGTACTCACCAGTCAGCTCTCAGTTCTCAACTCTAACCTGATACTAACCTAACGGGCTATTGCACCACTGAGCCAATTACCACAACCACTGTGAACAGAACAAGATAGGCGAAAAAAAAACCCTTTACCCAGGCCAATCGGCAAAAGGGGGAAAAATTCCTACCTGGCCCCTAATAAGGCAACCGGCTAATCCTGTCCAGTTACAGGGTGTGGAGGGTGGGTTGAGCTCGAAGCGCTGAATGAGTGGAGAAATGGGTAGAGTACGCCTTAACGCACCAGCTCTGCCCACCCCTCAGGTCATGGAAGGGGAAAGTTGCCTTGTCTCCTTCTAAGGCAGCAAAATGCGGCACCCAGACTTAATGGCTACAATGTGGCTGGGGTTGCCATCTTGTTGCACTGTTGGCCAGTGACCTAAAAGCTAAACATGACTCTGATAAAGAAATAAAGAAAATTCAGAATTGCTTATCCAAGCATATTATCTACCAAGTCTCTCACAGAGATGAAATTTCACCCTGATGGGAACTTTTTGTTAACGGACATATTTCTGTGATGGTACGTGATTTTTTTTTTTTAAAGGAAAGGAATTCAGCAATGGACATCTGTGTTTTTTGATGACCACAGATGACTTCACCTCATTTTATTTGACAATTTTAGCTTGGTTATGTACAGAGGATAGTTCTGTATTAAGAACTATAGAGGTGACCTTTGCATACAAAAATATTTATTTATACATTTTTTAGAAAGTATACTTTGTGACTGTTAATGATCGTTCATCTCTCTCTCTCTCCATCCTTCCTCCAGCAAGCTTAAAGCATACTTGGCTCTCTTTCCCTCCATTTTATCTACACAATAACTCTTTAGTTGGGCTGAGAGAGAGTGAGTGAGTGTGGGTGAAGATGTGAACTCAGCTAATTAGAGACCTGAATCTAAGTCTTTGTGGTCTTCATCTAACACTATCAATTGTGACACCATATCAGTTCTCTCATGCTTATGAAAATTTCATAATAATGGTAGGACAACTTAAATGATATAGAAGTATGTCCAAAATACAGTTGTTATGGGTAAGGAATTTCTTTTTCCAAAATTCACTTTTTTAGATACAGCTTCTGAATCCTCTTAGCCGCTTTTTTCTCTTTTAAGAGTAGGATTTCTTTTTCATTTCTCTTCAAGGAGAAACTAAACACTTTTTTTAATGTCAGCCCTTGTGGTTATGCTATATATCCCAAGGTAGCGCTCTAGCAGGAAGACAGGAAGGCTTGAAAAAATGGGTACTTTTCTTACTTACAGTTTAAACTGCACAGCTTCCACGAGGTGCATGTCATCTTTTTTTTTTTAACTTTGTGCAGGCATTGTAATGTTGTGACATTGATACCTCATCTACCTGACAGGATCCCACCTCCCATGCCAATCATTCCTTCATTGGACTGAAAGGATCCTACTGACGCCCCCCCCCCCTAGAAAAATAGGAAGCGTCTAGCAGTAAGCATATGTGTAGAAAGCACTCCCGATGGAAAAGAACAAACATCGGGGAGTCTCTGCAAAAGCCTTTCCTCTCACTACAGTAACGCTTCAGTGTTGCTTCCTCTCCACACATTTAAAAAAATAAGATTCAGTAATCACTGTGAACAAACCTACTGGAGTTCCACCATTTATTTCTGTCTTCTTTAGGAAATGTGATAATTTAAAATTACCTACTAACATTGCAATCTGGCAACGCTGCTGTCCTTTCAAAAACTCCAAAAAAATGGGGGGGGGGGAAGCAGTCCAGGAGCTGTGAAGGGTAGATGTGGTTAGTTCCACATGGACCAATCACCATGAACAAACCCATTGGACTCCCACCATTTACTACTATCTTTTTTAGGAAACATGATAATTTAAAATTACTTTCTAACATTGCAATGCGGCAACATTGCTGTCCTTTCGGGGGGGGGAGATGGCAGAAAAAGTGGTTGAGGAGCTGTAGAGGGTGGATGTGGTTGGTTCCACCTGGACCAATCAGCTCCCAGGGTAAAGGAGAGCGGGGGGGAGAGAAGCAGAACAGGAGTATAAGTGTTTACACTGACATTGTTTGCGTCAGCTGCAACTTGCTTATGACTTCAAAATTAACTTGTGGTATATGCGCAGGGGGAAAATTGGGGATACCGTGGTCAATGTTCGGTTCTGCATCCCATGACTACCTTTCAAGTGTGAAAGTTGCACAAACATAGGAAGAAGAAACAGTTCTGAAATGATTTAAAGTCCCAATGTGGAAAGTATCCTCGACTGACTATGTGCATCTACAGAGTGAAATTCTGAAATTTTGTAGAACTTCCTTTCTTGTGCCTCCTCTCTTCAAATTTCTCTTGGATCAAATGGAATTGGTTAGAAACTGACTCCAAATTCCTAAAAAGAGGAAAGGAAAAGGGTAGTTGAATTTCAGGGAGAAACAAGGTAAAGATGAATTAAGAGAATTTCTCTTAACAACCCTAATCCAAAATACAGTAACTTAAAAATCATAATTGTAAAATGTTATTTCTATCCATGACCAAAACACAAGCAGTCAAGAAAACAGGGTCAACATAAGCAAATGGAGACCAGGAACACACTGGAAAGCTCTCCATATGTATTTTGAGTAGAAAGATATGATTTCTACATCTGAATACATTACATAAACATCCCAATATGCATGTGTGAATTTTGTTTTGTCTTGTTTTAGTACATGGCTGCCTATACCAGAATGCAAATTGTCTTGCTTGAAGAGGCCCAATTGGAGCTCTTTAGTTTTGGGCAATATGAAGAGTTTCTGTGACATCCTAACTCTGGCTTTGCAACATGACATAATAATAGTGTTATCCTAAGTAGAGTTATGCCTATCTAAGCCCATTCACTTTACCTGACTTTACTTCTTAAATTTTTAGGTTCAGGAAGGCATCCTCAGTACTTTCTCAGGTATTAACAGCAACATCAGCAGAGGAGGAGGAGGCACTACATTTGATAGTGCCTCAGAGATTCTGTTATATTCATCTCTGCTACAATCATATTTTAACTTACTTCCAATGTAACAGTTATTCTCAACTAATTAATCAGAAAAATAGCCAATATGAGAAGAATTTATATATTCTACACACCTAGTCTCAGTGTGGCTGCTGAGATGCTTTTCTGGTTAGACTGTGCAAGGTTTCCCTGGGTTTCTATTTGGTGGGGAAAGTGAACTTTCAAATGATGGTGTTTGGTACCCTTTAAAACACATTTTATCCTGCAAGCAATATCATATGTTACAACATTCTCCAAACAAATTCTTCCTGCCTTCTAATGATTTAAACTAAACAAGTTGTTTCTGGTTTGTTAGTTTCTACAATAGACTGCTTGCAACAATTCCCCCATTTGCCTTGTCACTCCTGAAAATAGATAGTGACAGAACTCTCCTGTGAGTGGGTGAGGGTCAGGATGATAGCTACCAAGGAAATGTTAAATATCTCGGTTTAATTGCCTGAATTTAGGAAGTTCAAACTGTAATAACAGCAGCAGAAGCCCCTTTGGAGTAGATTTCACTACCTGTTAAAAGAATCGTTAATCAGACTGGAAACATTGGACTCGATGGAGTTTTCAAATGCCAGATGAGTGCTAGATGGAGTTTTTAGCAGCTACACACATATGATCTTTTGTTTTCTCTCTGGAGACTAGGAACTTCTTTTCTGATTTCTCAGCCAGGGAAAAGTTTAGTTTTCAATTAAAGTGGGTTCAGCTGTAATATCAACTGTTTGAGAAAAGGCCCTAGGGATGAACCAAGATCTGATGTAATTTTCCAAGTGGTCCTGAAATCTCACCTATTATTTTCATGAGACATCTAATGGAGTAGGATAGCTAGTAAATGATTATACTTGATATGTTCAACCATGCCTAAAATGGCTGTGGTCTAGTGAGTGCTACTTACCTTAGCAAGCGTGATCAGTAATGTCTATAGTAGTGATATTTGATAAAAAGGAATACTTGGTTGAACATGGCAATCATTTATAAGATCACCCCATTCTTATAAATGGATACTAGGGGTTGAAATTAACCCAAAGTTAGCTATTTGGGGTCAGTTTGGGGATATCTAAAATGAACCAAAACACTCCTAAAATTCCAGGAGTAATGAAAATTTATCCCTCAGAATTTATGTAGTGTTACAGGGTTTGTAGTGTTACAGTGAGGAGTGGGGAGGGAGCTAGAAGAAGATGGTCTGCAAAACTGCTATTAGTATGTATACCTAAAAGTACCTGGAAAATATCCTCAAACAATAATGAGGGTCTAGAAATTTCAGGATAATGAAAGCATGCCTTCCCCAACATCCAAAATTAACAAGAATTCTTTTGAAGCACACACACCAAATGGCTGCCTCTGATATTACATCAGAATGTCTCATTAGTCAATCTATGTATAATTGAGCTGATATTCTTGTTGTTTACCCATTTGCCTTGCCAGCCTGTCATTGACAAATTTCAAACTCCTTTGTTTTATGGGGGTGGCTCTTTCTCTAGTTAATTGTGTTGGGTTTTTTTGGGTAGTTTCCTGACTTTCCTGATATTTGCTGTGAAGTGAGATGACAATCACTAGGGCTTCCAGATGACATAAAAAATAAACCAGACTCAAGTTTTTTTGTGCTTGCACTCCCAGGTCTGGTGTGATGACATCACTCTGGAGTGATGTCATCCCTGGCTACTCCCCTGGCTACTCCCCTGGCACTCAGAAGGCTGGGCAGGTGAGTGCGCCTGCTGCATTCCTGGTGAGCAGGAGGCTGGGCCAGCCAGCTGGCTGCTCTCCTATCTCTGGAAGTGGGAGGGAGGGCAGGAGATGGAGGCTGTACAGAAGGGCTACATTGAGGAGTATTATGATGGTTCTAGTATTTCTTGGGAATCATGGTATTTGAAAAAAATATGTGTATTTGAAATAAATATAAGTAGATCAGTATAAATACAATATAGTCTCAGTGAGAAGGCCTAGAAAACATTGAGCCTCATTTGGGGCTAATTGAAGTTTCTGAGAAGTTTTAAAAGACAGCTCCATGTAAAGTGTGCCACAAGAATCTAGTCTTCATTTTACCAAGGCATATGCAACTGGCTCCTGAGGTCAGCCTTGTCCAGGAATCATTGAAACTGGTACACCAACCTAACTTGCTAAAAGGAATTCCTGGCTGCCACCACCTAATCTGAATCAGCAAGGCTAGGTTAAGGAATACCCTCAAAATGGAACATTAACTTCATAGAGAGTACAGTCCCAACTCAAACAGGTCGACTTCTTCAATATACATGGTTCTGCATAATCTGTAATTGGATTAATTTTGTTCAACCTCATCCAGCCTGCCATTGTCCTTCTAGTCTATACAATCTCCAGTTTCTTTTGGCTCAAGCAAAAATAGAGATGGATGTCATTAGTATATGGATAACTCTGTAGCCCAAATATTCTGGTGTATTTCATATCGATATCAAAGAGTGTGTGAGACAAGATTGCAGAACTTCAGAGGTCAAAGACCACGGGAAAGTCCCCATAGATCCACCTACTAAACCATGATTCCCAAGAATGACTAGAACCACCATAATACTCTCCACTGTAGCCTTGCAAAGAAGGGCCATGGATACCATGGTCAAAACGGAACTGTCAGACTCAGAACATTCAGAGGAGGTAGTCTGTCTCCCATGTAGTTTGTCAGTTAAGGTGACGTAGGCCATTTTAGTACTATATCCAGGAATCTTTAAAATATATATTTAAAAGACAGAGCAACTAATTGTAATTAATAAATGTCCCCAAACTCTTCTTGGCCTTTCACTTTCAGAAGATCCTTTATAAACCATTTTTCTAGAACATATTCCATTTAAAAAAACATTTCACATCTCTAAGCATTCAAATGATCTCTGGCTGCCTGCAGGCTGCAGCAGATAGTTTCAGGCTTTCTATACTGTTCCTTTAACTCCGGCTTTCTGTTTTGTGTATGATCAGCTTACCTTTGAAAACCAATAGCAATATTCAAGTTTTTCTGAGTTGGGATTCTAATCTAATCTCAGGAAGTGCTCACAGAGTTTCAGCTGTAACTGTGAATTTGGGGATAGATTCCATCACTGACATCAGCTGTCCTCATTGCCTAACTCTTTTCAGTTTGGCATAGGTTCTACATGTTGACATGGCAGATTAGCATTCTCAAAATAAGAAAAAAACCCCACAGAGATCAGGCCTTCTGTTATATGAACTTTAACTATGTTCTAGTTGTTCTGACATATGGAATGAATTTCATGTTCTACTGTGCTATGATGTACTGGAACAAAAGACAATCTTTCAAATAAACAACTGTCATATTCAATAAGTGATGTTTGGCAGTCTTATTTGGAATTTATCCAGCATTTAATTATGATTAAGTACAACAACCTAAGTAGCATGTTCCCATCTGATAGGACAGTACATCCATCATATTATTATATGGGTTTGATTAGATTCCTTCCCATATTTGAATTCTAATAATTCTCTGTATAGTATAGATAAGAACGCCTATGTTTCCATTCAAACTTTGTTCATGGGAATGTACCCATTTCTTGATCTGATATACTTGTTCTTGTAATCTAGGGAAATAAGAGAGATCTCATTGAATCTTTTGTTTTGTCTAATGATGAATTAAATGTATTTCCAGGTTTTTAATTTTCACTGTCAAATAAGAAATTTTCAAAGCTATTCAAAGTGATAGGGAGCCATGCTATTTGCTTGCCTTATCTTTTCAACAAGGTAATCCCCAAGCCCCTTATAATTTTCCTGCACATCAGTTATCTTTTGTTAATTCTAACAATCTTGTTAGGATGAGGTTTCATTTTTAATGAGAGGCTGTACCACAGAGGAAGTCTTTTATTTGACAGGGTTTATCAGACTTCAGCTGATATTTCACTATTTGCCTGCCTGAGTTCAAAAGCAAGTGGGTTACAACTCTCCCCTCCCTAAAACTTGTATGGGCTTTGAAAGAGATGTGAGTGTATATTTCTTCCTCTATTGTTAATTGGTTGTTATAACACTTGGTGGAATAAGCTACAATGGCATTTCCAAGAACAAAGACACTGAGTCTTTAGCTCCCATTCAAAAGAAAACATAGAACTAATATTAATACCAAGATTTAGGCTGAAAGCTCCAGGAATGACTCCACTCTGATGAACCAAAGTGCCCTGGAAGTTTAGTGGCTGAAACTGGTGTAACGTACTTGGAGCCTTCAGAAAGCAATGTACTCTGGAACTGAATTTTTGAAGGGGGCACAAGGGAAACAAAAAATCAAGAAAATGAAGCACAAGACAGTATTTATCCAGCTTCATTGAAACTATAAATTTTGGGTTTTTTAAAAAAAAAAACAGTTATTGTATAACACAATATGCTTTATGAGACATCTTATCAGATAAAAAGTAGGTAGCTGTGGTAGTCCTTAGCAAAATCTCAAACAAAAAAAGGGAGAAGAGGAAAAAAGATCTTTCTGGCCTTTTTGTTAGCATCCTATATAGAGTGCTCTGCTAGCTTCAGTGGGTACAGGGTATGGCTTACTGCTCTGCAGGGGACAAAAAGAAATTGTTTTCCCGAAAAGTAGAGATGGGCACGAACCTAAATATGAACCAAAAAAAACCACAAACCAGCCCGGTTCTGGGTTCGCGAACCAGGGTTCATGGAAACTCGTTTCCACGAATTTCCATGAACTGGACTACTGGTTCGTTTGGTTCGTATTAAAGGGCCAGTTTAAATGACCATTTCCCTGGTGGAAATGGCCATTTAAATTTTCCCTGCCACTTGCAAGCAGCAGGTCCCTTTAAACTATCAGCTGGCAGGAGGCAGGGGGGATTCCCCCCTCGATACCAGCCAGCTGATAGCTTAAAGGGATCTGCCGCTTGCAAGCAACAGGGCCCTTTAAACTATCAGCTGGCAGGTGGGATCCCCCCCTCACCAACTGCCAGCTAATAGTTTAAAAGAACCTGCCACTTGCAAGTGGCAGGGCCCTTTAAACAGCCCAACCCCCAGCCCCTAGCCCCAACCCCACCACCCCAGCCCCAGCCCTTCATCCCCTCCCAAGACCCAGCCCCAGCCCCCCACTTATCTTCCATCTGAAGCTGGGGAGGTGGAGGCCTCCTCCACTGCCCTGCAGGCTCATGCGGCAGCAGAGGAGGCAGAAAAGGGCCCTCCCATTCCTCAAATGGCAGCCGTGCCCGCAGGGCAGTGGAGAAGGCCGAAAACGGCCTTTACACCCCTCAAATGGCAGCCACAGCTGCCATTTGAGTGGCGGAAAGGGCTTTTTTAGTCTTCTCCTCTGCTGTGCAGGCTTGCAGGGCAGTGGAGGCCTCCACCACCTCAGCATCAGAGAGAAGATAAGTGGGGGACTGGGCTTGGGGCTTGGGGGCGTGAGGGGCTGAGGCTGAGGGCTCAGGTTTGAGCTGTTTAAAGGGCCCTGATTTGCAAGTGGCAGGTCCCTTTAAACTATCAGCTGGCAGGTGGTGAAGGCGATTCTCCCACCTGCCAACTGATAGTTAAAAGGGTCCTGCCCCTTGCAAGTGGCAGGAAAGGGCCCTTTAAATGATTAAATGCCCCTTTCCCTGCTGGAAAGGGGCATTTAAACCCCACAAACCATGAACCATGAACTAGTTTGTAACTGGGCCAATTCCATGCCAGTTCGTGGTTCGTGGAAACCCCATGAACCACGAACCCCATGATTTGGTTTTTTTTCTGGTTCATGCCCATGTCTAACGAAAAGCCTCTTTTTTTCAAGCAAATGTTTGGCAGCAGAATTTTGCTTTGGGTTTTTGGGCCAGATCAGACTAGAGGCTGGAACTTAATAACATTTGCTCATTTGGATCCAGCCGATGGGGAAGTCAGCAAAGAAACCGGACTTGCCAGGTCGGTTGTTAATTACAAAAGACAATGGGGCATCGAAGGAATAGTTACGTTACCCAACAGAGATTTTTTTTTAATCACCATTTTGTTGGATACTAATTAGTCATCCTGTAGGCAGGAAGGATATTTTAGTGGCAAAAGATCTGTGTGTGTCTGGGGCTCTGCAGTTTCATGGATTGTCCATTGCCAGCCTTCTCTCAAATCAATGTGCCATTTTAATTTCTAGCTTGATGGTGTATTAAAACTTATTCCAAGGGGGGATCTTGAAATCACAATAATAATAACACAATCTAGACTGCTAGCAATAGAAATTTAAATAATTGTTTTTTTAAGCTTCTGGCTGCAAGGCATGCATTTTTAACTGAGACCAAGGACGAAGAGCACCAGAGAGAGGAAAAAGGTACAAAGATTGAAAAATGCATAGAAAAGTAGTTTCAGAAAAGGAAGCTAAATAAGGGTTGGTTATCACTAGCCCGGGCAACCCTGATTTTGTCAGGTCTTAGAAGTTAAGCAGTGTTAGCCTTGGTTAGTAATTGGATGGGAGACCTCCAAAGAAGACCACAGTCTTCTGTCTTGCAAACCCAAGCAGGGATCACCATAAGTCAGCTGTGACTTGATGATTCATTCCACCACCACATCACTAACCATGAATGAAGTGGTAAGTCTGTAACTTTTCTTTTTGCATCCCTACATAGAGATGTCTGAGGGAAGTGTTCTACCTCTGTCTTCCCCAAACATGCAGTGTGTGGGGGAATGCTTTATTTTAGGTGAACATTTGATCATGTATACACTCTAGGTGGGATAATCCAAACAAGTTTAATGTATCATATGTTGTTCCAAGCTTAGCTGCTTGGAGTGTTGGTGGGCAATGAGAGCTTGGGGCAGGGGACCCCCTCCCCACAAACCGGGGCTTGACATCCCTAGATAAGTGCAGGTGTGGATAGATAAACAGACCAGACTGGTTAGAAAAAGCATGGGGAGTGAGTTAGCTTATCTAGCTCCTCGGTCTGGATAGTGGCTGCAGCAGTGAGGTGGGGGCAGGTGGAAGGTGACACAGCAGCAAAACACCCTTGAACCACTTTTGAATACATATCCTGTATTCCCAGTGAAACAGGGAGGACAACACCAGGGCTGGATCTAGGGTTGCCCGTGCCCGGGTCAATCCAAGCCCCGTGGTCTCCCACGCATGCGCTCCCGGCACTGCGTGATGATGTCACTTTTGTGAATCATCACATGCCCCCCCCAGGAAAAGCATGCTGCCCTGCTGCTGCTGGAGGAAAGTGAGCACACGGCAAGCCAGCCACCCCGGAACACGGCACACCATGGAGCAGGCGGCGGCTGCACTGCAGCTGAGTGGAGGGATGGAAGGTCGCCTGTACTGTTCCGCTTCCCCAGTGATGGGACAGCTGGCTTGCCATGCACTCACTTCCCTCCAGTGGTAGGTAGCGTGGGCAGCACACTTCCAGGAGGCACCCTGTGCTGCTGCCAGCCACCCGGTCAGTGGGGCAGGCAAATGGCGTGGTGCACTTCCAGCCCTCCATTTAGCTGCCCATGAGGCCGCCACCAGCTCTGTGGTGCACCATGTTCCAACTCCGCGGCTCACCCTCCCCCCCCCCCAATCCAGCCATGGACAACACACAGGCAATGCCAATGGACTAAGAATATTGTGAATCTGTTTAGGATGGCAATAGTCTGCTAAATGTATTTGAATGATGCAACTGTTGTTAGCAACTCATCAGAAAGATAAATTGTTAGGAAATAGTGGTGCAACCTTTTAATGCAGATAGCGGGGAGTGGGGGTTAAATAGAGAAAAGCATTTTTCAACTTTCCTTTTGAAACTCTACTCTTTTTCTGCTGGAAAAGGTAAAATGAGATCTTGGTAAATCCCTAATCCTCACATTTCCTTACAAAAGTGGTGATGCACACCTCAAAGGGATAATTATGTTGGATAAGAACTCAGCAGGATTTTATTTTGAAACTAGTGTTAAAATAGCAGTTATTGAGCTGTCCATCCATTTACTCAGATCCATTTCCTGAAGGTTACAGTTTCATGCACTGACACCCACACTCATATAATATGTTTCACAATGTGTGCATGGCTATGTAGACGTGTACACCTGGAAGACATTCCCCACTGTCAGATGCACATGCCAGGAGGAGAAAAAAGGCAATAGTGTAGCCGAATGGCCTGGCTCAAGCCCACTCCTCTGGTACCTGCTGCTCTAGATTGGAGTGGCAGGTACATAATGACTCTAATCATCTACACATTCAAATTTGAAACTCAGCATGAGACAATCTCTCTCAGGGTTCTGGGGAAACAAATCTTGAAAACACATAAGCAGCACCTGTCAAACAAGTGACATTTGTAGGAGAGCCATTAGCCATACAGTAAGGCATCTGTCTTCGTATTTATGCATATAGGGATGCATAGAGATGTTTCTAGTGTAAAATGTTTAGTACTGATATAGCTGTAGGTCAATGACTTAAACTTGTCTTTATAGCTCTTTCATTTGAGTACTCACATATTAATCCATATTTGCTTTGATTCCTCTGTCATCTGTACCGTTACATGCACCTCATTTGCCACCCCAGTAGGAATGAAGAGACAGACGCGGGTATTTGGAACTAAGGGCCACTTTATTAATATAACAATTTTAACAACCTTAACTATTATCTGCGGCAAGGGCCTACTAGCGGTACAGGTCAAGCCACGTGGTCTCACCTTGGACCTCCGCCTTGACCTGTCTGGGCGAGCCCCAAAGCCCCAGGCTTAAGCCATCCACCAGATGGCAGCTACCTGGACAGCCAGGCAAAATTGGTTCCCCCAACCAAGCTCCTACACCTCAGCCGTACAGCAGTGAGGTAGGACTTGCACACAGGGTTCACCAAGGCAGTCTGCCCATGCAGCATGGCGGCCATCCAAGCAGTACCATCCGCTTCTGGCAGACCCCTCTTCCCCATAATGGAGAAGCGCCAAGGGTGCTCACCGGCCCGCTCCCTATTCCCCAATTCTATCCTGCCAAGGGATTTAACTAATCGGCTCCCCTATGCCAATCACCTCAACCACAGTACTGGTGCAAGGTAGGTGAAAAACCCCCTGCACCCGAGCCAATTGGGTAACAGGAGAAAAAAATTCCTACCTGGCTCCGAAAACAGCAACCGGCTAATCCTACACCAATACTGGGAGAGGAGGGTGGGCTGAGCTCTTTTCCTGGCAACTGCTGCCAGGGAGGGAATGGAGCAGCCTAATAACAGGCTAGCTCCGCCCCTTACAATCCCCGTATGCTCGGGGAAAAGCGCGTGATCTCTTCCTCCAGCCGCGGCAGCAAATTACGACCCCCTGCTGCACAGGCAGGCTGGCAGCAGAAAGGGTCGCTTTCTCTGAATGATTAGAAGTTTAAGGAGTATTGCTTACCTGAGCTGGTTCCCTTTGGAGGAGAGAAGATTGAGACATATGGCATTTTTGAAGTACAGTATTTACAAATACACTGCCGATCACAGGAGGAAACAAAGATCTATTCCCAAAGGGTAGTAGATGTGCTTTCCACACCTGATCAGAGAGAGAGAGAGAGAGAGAGAAATTGAGATTCTGCATTATCTGTGTGCTTCAGCCAGCTCCTGGCAGTCTGTCTGCTCCTCCCCTAAGAGCCAATAGGGGCTCTTATTGAATGTTCTACTGCCCCCTTGAGTTTTCTTACTGAAGTGTAAATATATAGAGTGCTCCAGTTGCTCCAATAGTAGTGGCTGGAACAACTTTGTGACATATCTACAGTGTGAGTAAATTTCATATTTTTGCACAAGACGTGTTTAACATTCTTTCATGGTGATTAGTTAGTTGGTAACGGTCACTTTGGTGTTTTGCAAGCTCCTGGCAGTCTGTCTGCTCCTCTCTGTGCCTCTGCCAGATTCAAATATCATTGTTATGGTGTGGAGAATTTCTTTTTCCAAAATTAACTTTTTAGATATAGTCATTGTTTCCTCTTATTCTTTTTGCCCTTTTAATTCACTTTGATTTCTCATCTTTTGCATCTGTTTGTAACTTTAGCCCTTGCAGTTGTTTTATATTATACCACACAGGGTGGTGCTCTAGCAGGAGGATAGGAAAGTTTAAGAAGACAATGCCGGCCTCTGAACATCTACAGAGTGAAATTCTGAAAATCTGTAGAACTTCCCTTCCTGTCCTTCCTCACTTTTGAATTTCTCTTTGATAAAAATTGAGTTGATTGGAAACAGACTCCAAATTCCTAAGAATTTAAGGGAGAAATTGAATAAAGAGGAATTAAGAGGATTTCTCTTAAAGCGAATTCTAAACTGGACAGACAAATGTGTGTCCCCCAGGGAGGAGAGACCAATTTTTCCAACTATGATGGGTGCTTGGACTGAGCAATTTATTAACATTCAAGGCCTATTGAGGGGATATCTAAACTAGTTAAGAAACATATTTTCTTTTTTGATCATAGGCTTTGGTTTTCCTCAAGGCATGCCTCTTTAGGCCAGCCCACTGTAAAGAACAGTTGTTCAGTATAAATTCACAACAATAAAATCCACATAAAAATGGTTTCTGTACTCCTGTCCACAGCACCAAATGCACACACATGAACACACTCACATGAATGCATGAAACAGCTTTTCCTGAGTCAGACCTCTGGTGTATCAAGATCAGTATTGTCTATTTTGACTGGAAATGGCTCATCAGGTTCTCAGGAGAGGTCTTTCTCATGGCCTATTGCATGGAAATGCTAGGCTTGAGCCAAGGACTTTCTGTATACAAAGCAGATTCTCTATCACTGAATAGAGCTCTATCTATCTATTCTGCCCCAAAGATGGCCCAAAGTCTGCTATAGAAATGGAGTACAACAATCCATGTAGGATGAAAGGAGTTGCCTCATGGTTTATTGGTCCAATGGTCCATCTAGTGCAACATTGGCTCTGCCAGCGGCTGTCCTGGGTCTTTTTCTGGTTACAGCCTGAGATTTTTTAACAGGAAATAACTGAGCATGTGCCTGAGATTTTCTACATGCATTCAAGTGAGCAAGCCAATGAGTGAAAGCATACAAAATTTCATGCACGCACCCTCAGAAGCCTGACTTCTGTTGCTCAGCGCATGAATTTCTTATTGCTATCCCATTTTTGATCCAGAAGGCTCCCTTGGTGGCTTGCACAGAAGGATGTAATACAGTTAATTTGAGGATGCATCCATTTCTTCTCACTTAGCAATGCTCTAAAGTGACAACCTGTTCAAACCCCTTTCCTATTAAGCCCTTGTTTCTGGCCTTTTTCATCTAGTCTCACTCCCCTGACTGCCAACAATTACATGGTCAATTGCCCAGCTGCGTGCTCCTTGCTCACTCCCCACCAAGACTTGTCACAGTTCCAAAGTAGAGAAGGTGGAGCAGCTTTGCCTCTGCTGAGGTCCTGAGCAATGTTAGCTGATGGTCCATTGGAAGGTTGGACCAACACACACAATTCCTTGCTTACTTTCAGTGAGTGAAATTCCTTGGCTCAGAGTTCTAATCTATAAAAATAGCCTTATTCCTATTAAAAATGTCCCCCCTTTTTATTACATTTCAGGGCAATGTGACTTTTGCCTGCTCAGAGCCACAAATCACTCCCATCACCTTCGACAGTTCCAACAGCAGTTACCTGCTTTTACCAGGCACCCCACAACTTGATGGACTGTCAGTAAGTTTCCAGTTTCGAACATGGAACAAGGATGGTTTGCTCCTGTCCACAGAACTGTCAGGAAGTTCAGGTTCTCTCTTGGTATACCTCCATCATGGCCGGTTGTCACTTATTATCCAGAAAGGAGCAGAGAAATACGTGACAATCAATGCAGGTAATGAATATCCACCAGCAATGCTTTGTGTTTTGTCCTCATTTCTGATACTAATAAGAACTTGGAACATGGTACATAAATGTCTCATTTGTTTTAAGGGAAAGCATAATTAGGCAATCCAAGCTGACAGCCATCTTTTAGTTGTTCTGCCAAGTTTAGTGAGTGGGAAGATCTTAACAATATGCAGGTTTGTAGTTGATGTGACAAGCCCTTTGCTTGGTATTTGCGTAAAGGACACTGAATTCTATGATGGCAATTCAAAGGCAAGAAATTGCAACCTCCTCCTCTTCCCCGACAAATTCTATCCAGAAATTTTCGAGGAATAGCCATGTTTTCCTCTGCTACAGCAAAAACACAAAAGTTCTTTGCCATTGTAAAGATTAACTCATTTATTGCAGGGTTTTCATATTCAGGAGATCAATGAATTAAGTGCATTTAATATTTCCATTAAATGCCACAGAATGGGGTGGTTGCAGTTTTGTATAAGTGAATCAAACACTCTTTTTAAAAGTAACCAGTTCTCCTTCACTGAACATGCATTTTTCATCAAAATTATCAAAATTCACAAAAGTTTGACTTAATCCTAAATGCACTTTCTTGAAGTTCCATTAAGAACAATTAGCCTGGCAACAAAAGGTATTCGGAGCTAGGATTGGGATCCCAGTTTTCTAATCCGCCAAGGACAGCATGATCAAAATTCATGAGATTATTACTTCAAGGAAAACTATACCCACCCCAGTCTTTTACATTTCTTTGTTGTTCAGATTTTATTATTCACTGTAACATCATATTGCATGTTTTGGATGGGGGTAGAGTAATAGGAATATACATAAAACAAATGTGCATATTTGGCTTCTTGTAGGAAAGATCTCTGAGTAGGTTTGATCATGAATATACACTGCGAAGTAGCAGACTCCATTCTCAATTCAATATTTCTTTGGTGGTGGTGGACACTGGACACACTTCCAATATGTAGAACAAATCTTGACCTCAAGGACTTATTTGGGGGGAAGAGGGGTACATCTATGGGCAGAGGAAGGACACATACATTAATAGATCCCCTCGTTTGAATAACTATGAAAGCTTGTTTACAGAAACTCCCTTGATCAGGGTCCAGTTTTCAGCTGTGTGAATTGTTTATGCCTGCTCAAGAGTTTTGTTCTTCCACTAAAGTGCAATCATTATTCACAACTATTATCTCTTCCCCTGTGATCACTTCATCTGTTTTGTGCTCCTTGTTTATTTCCCAGGCAGCAATCTCTATGATGGCCTATGGCATTCAGTTAACATCAATGCAAGAAGACATCACATCACCTTAACTCTAGATAATGATGTAGCATCTGCTGTTCATGCAACCACTGTCTCACAGATTAATTCTGGAAACAGCTACTATTTTGGAGGTAAGTTAGTTTCAGTGTGAACACTGTTGATGACAATCTATTTAAAAGGGGGGGAGCTAATATGTTATTTTTATAAGGCCTGTTGCTAAAGTTGAACAGTTATAGAATGAAACTACCTGAAAAACTGTGCAACAAAATTCAACTGGGATTTAGTAGCTAAAATATATTAGGAAATGAACAGCCATACCTAAATTTCCTTGGATTGAATCTCAAAAATGCCCTCTAAACACATCTCTAGAATTTCTGGCTGTGATACTGGCCTTTCCAGGATGACTTCTCTCCCAAAATGAGGATTTTGAAGGGAATAGAGAAGGAGGACAAAAAGAGAAAATCTTATTTTTTTTTCCTCTCTGACCTCTCCCTCCCTTTATCTGTACATTATTTATTTATTTATTAGGATATTTCTACAACACCTTTCTAACGTTGTAAGAGGGGAATTGGCAGCAATAAATAACAGCTTGCGTGTGAGTGGGCTGGAGGGAACTATCAAGAGATGTTCTTATATTCTGACTGCCAAATACAAGGTTCAAGAATTGTACTGCCAGGCATGTAAATGCAACATGTTGATTAGTTTATGGGCTTAAAATTAATGATAAATTATAAGTTCTTTCATTTGCTGATTTTTAAACTTCCAGGAGTTCGAGTTTTCAAAGTTTTCTCCTTAACTATGATCTTTTGTGGTTTTATTATTTGAAATGTAATCACATGAAGTTGAAGGTCTGGGAAGCATTTGTGTGAATCAGAGCCCATGTGATTAAAATCAGAAAAGGGGGCAACAGTAATAGAGAGGGGAAGGAAGCAGAAAAAACCCAAACCATGTGGTTCGTGGTTCATCAAATTTCACGAACCACGAACCATGAACTTCCATGAACCTGCCCCTGGTTCACGAACTGGTTCATTTGGTTCATGAAAACGTCACATCCAGGTCAGAAAATCATCACTTCTGGGCCAGCAGAAGGTCACTTCTGGGCCAGTAGAAGGTCACTTCCAGGTCAGCAGAAGGTCTGCAAGAAGTCCATCCCCTGTTGCCTAGGAAACTGATTGATTGGCACCAGGCTGTCTGCAGTCATGAACCAAAAAACAAACCAAACAAACCAGCCTAAAGTTCATGGCGGTTCGTCAGAAATGAGATCTGACAAACCGTGGTTCGTGAACTACAAACCGGCCTGGTTCGTGCTTAATTTTAGTTCGTATTTCGGTTTGTACCCATCTCTAAACAGTAACATATTAAACAATTTAAATAAGCACCTGGGTGAAGAAAACTCAATTAGCATGCTGCCTGATTCTGTAAATCCCCCTCTGAGTTGTTGCAAGCTCAAGACTTTTTTTACTTTACAAGCAAATATAAATGGCAAGGGGAAAGACAGTACATGTAGGCAATGTAGGCAACTTCTGCTGATTTGAGTGGAAGTAGCATAAATCTTTGGACGTATATTTTTTGTAGGTGTTGCTCAGAACAATTCTGGCCTTTTTACTTAGAAACAGCCTACGGATATCTTCCAGTCCCAGTTTGGGGCTCTTTGCTTGGATGATTGGATCAATGCTTTGCCCCAATTTAACACTGTTTGGCTCTAGTAGCTCTTTTTTATGTCTGATGCCATCGCTGTTACGTACTTGCAAGATGCAGAGGCATTAAAGACTTCATTTTCCTTTGATCTTTACACCTCTGATATTTCAGCAAGTTTACGCTGTGTTTCTTGGTTATATTCAGGTTGTATAATGCTATGGATGGCATTTTCATTTTCCCGGCACCATTTTCCCAAAGCAAAGCAGTACTCTAGCCCAGATGCTGACATAACCCCTACAAGCTGGCATAAAGCTCAGTGCAATCAAAATGCCATATTGAAAAAGGTGGAAAAGGGTTTCTAGGGTATACCTTGGCAGCAAATGGCACAAAGCCATCGCCTGAACATCTGCCTGCTATTGTTTTATTGCTATTACCAATGAATTGTGCTAGTTTATGACCATATCCTTGGCTTAGCCAGATATACAGATACTTTGCTTCTTTTCCTGTTTCAGCATGCATTGTAAAGAACTGTGGAAATTAGACTAGAGTTGTCCTTTGGGATCTATGACCCATCAAACCCAAGTTGCCCATAGGCTGTGCATTGTGGCCTACCAGAGACTTGTTGGTAAATTTCCATCATTTTTCAAATACAGAACATTTATCTAACTTTTAGTGAACCACCGTGGCAAAATTCTAGTGTAAATTTGAGTTAGGTACAACTGTGTTCTTTTTAATAAATCTGAGACAAAGGTCCTTGTCACCACTTGATTTCTGATGTTATGCTAACACTTTCACAATACCATCCTCAGCAGAGTTATGCCCTTCTAAGTCCATTGATAGGAATGGACTAAGAAGGGTGTGATTCTGCTTAAGTTCGCATGGTTAAACAGAAAATTCTGTTAAAATGTCAGCGACTTGCTGATTATTCATGTGTTCTCTGAAGGCAGCCCATTTGATACCAGATATAACCCCCCTCCCTCCAAAAGGTGCTGCAGTTTATACTTCATTAAAAGCTCTGGAAAATCAAATGGCTAGGCATGTCCTTCTGAACATTTCTGAAAACTGAGCTCTCCTCATTCTACAAAATGGAAACTAAAATAGAAAAGGTATGGGACTTGCTTAATGCCAGGCAAGCTACCTTAACTGTGTAGAAGGCAGCATGAGGACCATGCTTAGCACAAAGTGACTGAGTTACTGCTACATTTTGGACAATTCCACATGTCGATAAGGGATGGCCCACTCACCGAATGCTGGCGGCTTTTCCCCTTGACTCCAGACATCTCCATTTTCAAAACAGTTGCAGGGTGTTTGACTTAAGGTTTTTAGATGCTTTTTCTGGGAGTGTACTTTGCCCCCCCCCCATCGGAAGAATGAGACAGACACAAGGCTTGGAATTAAGGGCCGCTTTATTAAATACAGCAGTACAGCTACAGTACAAGGTAGGCAAAAAACCCATCCCCACTTTGCCAATTTGGAGAATGAGAAAAAAATCCTACCTGGCTCTGAAATAGCAGCTGGCTAATCCTGTACTGAAACAGGGTGAGGAGGGTGGGCCAATCGCACGTAGCAACTGAAGCCATGGGGGGCAAAGACGCCTTCTCCAGCTCCTGTCTCCACCCCCCCCGGCTGGACCTGGATACTTGGGAAAGAGAGGGGTCTGTCTCCTCCTCCTTCCAGGGGCCAAACTTCGCCCCCCAGCTAAGCCTCTGTGAGGCAGCTGGGAAGGGCCACAGTGCCCCCCCCCCATTGGAAGAATGAGACAGACACAAGGCTTGGAATTAAGGGCCACTTTATTAACTACAACATACGTTCTAAACTGTAGCAAGGCAACTGGTGGTACAAGTCAAGCCACGGGGTCACTCCAGAACCTCCGCCTTGACCTGTCTGGGTGAGCCCCACTGCCCCGGGCATGAGCCATTCTTGAAATTGCATCGTCCCAGCTGGCCAGGCAAAAGATTCCCCACCTCAAGCTCCTAAAGCCTAAGCTGTACAGCATAAGGGAAGGACTTGCACCTGGGGTTCCCTGAAGGCGGACAGGTGGTGGCAGCCATAAAGCATACCATCCCTCCTGACATACCCCATTTCCCCACTGATGGGGAACTGCCAAGAGGGTGCTCACCGGCCTGCTCCCTATTTCCCAACTTCCTCCTGCCAACGCGAAGGGCCAAGCCTCTGCTTAGGCCCTCGCGCCCCACAGGTGGCCTAGTGCCACCCCAAGCCTTGCCACAGGTTCTGGAAAAAGGTATCATTATCAGCTTCATACAGGAAGCCCCATACAATAATTGCCGGCAACAGTGGTCCCAGTTGGATGAGTATTAAGTTCCTTGCTAACCCCCACTGTAAGGTGAATCAGGTGCAAGCGCCTCAGAAACTGGACCAAATGTAACCACAATAGGCAGGAAAGGACCCCTCCTCCCATGCTACCTACTTTGTAGCGGACCTTTAACCAAAACATATGGAGGAAATAAACTCCCATAAAAACCAAAATGCAGGGGAAGACCCTTCCTTCCCCCAACAGGAACACGGAGAGGACCCATTCTTCCCCTAAACCAGGGGTGCGGGGGAGGACCATTCCATCCCCAAAACAGTTGACACGGAGAGGACCATTCCTTCCCCAAAACCAAAGTGCAGGGGAGGACCATTCCATCCCCCAAACCAACAACTTGAACCCAGCTGTCTCGGCCAGCCATCTCCGCAATCCGGCTCCACTCTGCTGACATCAGTCACACCTAGGAAAACTCCATTAGTATTGGGCATTATTGGTGCACCATGGCCACTGCACAAGGGGCCCTCCCCTCAGAAAAGCAGCGCCTCCCAAGGGAAGCTGCTATGCACCAGGGGGGACATCCCTGCCCAAACAAAAAACACCTTCTTGAATAACAGTACCAACACCATCAAAAACTATTCCGGTTTTCTCATGGGCCTAGTGTCCCAACCTTACTGGGAACTTACAACTGGCAATCAATTACCCTCCGCCTCGCTGGGCTGGATCCCCTTGGCAGTTCCCTGCTGGCCCCCTCCCCCTCCATTTCACCTACCACCCCCTCCCTGCTTGGATCCAGGGCAGGAAGCTTAGGGGTGGTTGCCAGCACAAGAGGGACATTCATGCCTGTATTTACAGGCTCTCCTATTACAGGCCCCTTTTGCTGTGAAATCCCAGCAGAGCAACCGGAGTTGTGACTGCTGACCATCAGGGGCTCGAGCCCCTGCCGATGCTAAGGGGCAGTGAAGCAGACAGGTGACCACTGTCTGATCTATCATCCAAATTCGGCTTTGTGGGGGACATAACCTGCAGCCACAGCTGCTGGTGAATCTGATCCCAGAGGAGGTGCGAGTTGAGAGCATCCTGCATCCGGAATTCTTCGCTGTACTGCAGCCATGCAATACTGACAAAATCAGTGTACCCTCTGTAAATAATGTTCAGGTACTGGAAAAGAGGCACCGCCTGAAAAGTCTGAGTTCTACCTAAAACCTGAGCATATATTAAAAATTTCGGGAGTCAGTTGTGCCAGTTACGGTCCACCTTTCTCCTCCTGATTTTTTCCTTGTCCCGTTCCTCCAGCTCGTCCTTGTCTTTCTTTTCCAATTCTCGGAATAGAAGGGTGAAAACATCAACGTACTCCCTTTTCCCAATCTTATGCCTGGTGGCCTGGGTAAGATGGCCCCCAAGGGGGAGAGCTGTGTCTCCAAAGGGGAGTGCCCAGTACAGGACCTGTCCATAGGAGGGGGTGCTATAAGGTGGAAAGCCCCATGGCAGGCACCCCCCACATTGCCAACCCACTGATGGGAGGCAAAGGGGCTGACCACTGGCTGACCCCCAGGTAGCTTGAGGGCTCCCTAACATTGCCTGACAGCATGTAGTACCTGATACCTGACCATGCCACCCCAACTGTCCTGGCATCTGCCAAGCTGAGGTGTTGCAATGAGTACAAGGATAGGAAGGTGTTGTGAGACCCAGGGAGCCGGAAGCAGGGGCCTGACCCCAGGGTCCCCATGTCCAAGTGCATGCCTGCTGAGGCAGGGCAGACTTACCGCCAGCCATGTCATGCTCCACCGCCACTGCTACTTGGCCCCCATCTCCCTGACCTTCTGCCACTATGTCAACCCCATCATCCTCCTCATTCGCAGCACGCTTCTCCAGGCTAGTACTTGCCACTATCGCTGAACCTGCTGCTGACTAATGGACAGAAATACGCTTCAGTAACTCCCTCTGGAACTCCCCTGTAGACACTGCCCTGACCAGCCTGGTGCGCTTTTCCATGCCACTTTCCGGGACAGTGACCCTCTTGGCCCTCTCCAGCACCTCCAGATGCTTTAAAAGTTGAATCCTACCACCACCACTCCCTTCATCCTCAGAAGAGGAGAGAACAGGCAGGGCCCTCTTGGGGGATTGCATCTTAGCAGGCTGTTTGCCCTTGGACTGGCCTGTGCCCTTTCTGGAAGACATCTCCCTTACAACTCCCTTGTTGAATGTCTCTGGCAGCTAAAGAGAAGTGTAGAATAAGATGTAACACGTGCCAATGAGCAGACTGGACCAGCAAAATGGATTTGCAGCCAAACCACTTAACCACTGTACCACTGCAGGTCTACTGGAAATCAAAGAAGGCAGACAAATACCAGGCAAAGCCCGCCCCACAGGGCCTGGTTGACTACAGCACTTGGGCACACCACAAAATGGTGGAAAACCACACCATGGTGGCTATATAACGACAAAGAGTGGCCAAAATGCCTGAGGCCAAAACCCAGGGTATTATAAACCCTGTTTCCCACTAGCACAATAGCTCCAAGGGGCACCCCAGGGGAGGGCTTTGAGCCACCAGTCAGAAATACCCCTATTGGCACCGCACCCCACCCAGTGCCCTGAGGGCAAGCACAAGGTCCAAAAAGCACCAAGGCCTTCCTTGTGCTGCAGGAGCAGGCAGGGGTAAAAGCCGGATCCCCAGTCCCATAAGGCCTGCTCCGGCACAGGGCCCTGCTGTGGCGAACAAACCACTCCCCAAAAGCACACCAGCCCAATAAAACTGGCCATGGCACAGCATGGCCACTGCGAAAAAACCATGCCCTGAAGGGCCAAAAAGGATCTCCACCACTCCTCTGTGGCCGCCACCATCGATAATGCCAGTCCCATTCTCCTCTTACCCTTCTGCAGCCATGCCACCAAAAGGGGCTTTGCAAGTGCCCTTGTCCACTTTCTCCACAGGAACTACAGCCACCGCCGTGCAGAGCCAGCAAACAGTGGAAACACCACACAAACGGCCTGCCTTCCCTGTGAGGAGGGCGAAGCCTCACAACGCCTCCTGCTCTGTCCGATCACACCGAGCAACTGAAGCCACAGGGGGCGGAGATGCCTTCTCTGGCTCCTGTCTCTGCCCCCCGGCTGGACCCAGATGCCTGGGAAAGATAGGGTTCTGTCTCCTCCTCCTTTGCCCCCTCCCCCAGCTAAGGCTCTGCGAGGCAGCCAGAAAGGGCTGCATTGCCGCAGTTCCAGAAAAGCGCTGAAAAAATGGAAGCCAAACAGCCTGCAACCATTTTGAAAATGGTTATAGTTTATAGTTTAAATAAAGAAAATTAACATAAAAATGAAAATGGAGACATCTGGAAAGGGCATCTATGTTGTTAAAGGGCCTCTATATTGTTAAAGTATTAAAATACGTTTGCTTTAGATAGAAAAGTATTGCATATGTTTCAATTTTTCCCCACATTTCCATTCCCCCCTTGCCCAAAAAATCTGAAAAAAAGTCCCCACCCCATGGCTTCAAAATTTCTGGTAGCTTACATCTCTAGCTTCTCCCCATAGTGTACCTGTAAGGGTCTTAGAGAATGTCTCAAGTAACTTGATGGGAGTACAAACTAGAGTTCCTGTAAGAAAGTGGGACCAAACCATCATCTCTTATATAAGGCCTAAGAATTTAAAAGATGAGGGCAGTGGCTTGGATCCCAAGTAGCTTTTCCATGGGTGCAAGGGTTTCTGCCCATGGAACACAACTTTCGCACTATCCCCTCCCACTGGAGTCTGAAATACCTCCCACAATGCTTTTCCTGGAAGGTGGTGTCCCTTCTCCTCTGGCAGCAGCTTTTGGGAGGCATTTTGGGATGCAGCAGAAGGGGGAGGTAAGACAGTTGATCTCTGCAGGTGGACATATTTCTGCCCATGGAAAGGCTGCTCTCAGTTGAAGTCAATCTTTGCCTGTGACTCTATTCTATCAACATCCTGTGAGTGCTAGATTATACTAACGGGGGTTACTGATATTTCCTGTATTCAGATCAAAATGTGTTAGTTTGAAATAGCCATAGCCAGTGTGGTATAGTGGTTAGATTAGGAGTGAAGAGACGAGTTCAAATCGCCATTCAGCCATGACATTTACTAATTGACCTTGAGCCAGTCACTCTTTCTCTGGTTAACAAGCTGACATGATAGTTGTGAGGCTAAAATGACAGACAGGAGGAAGGATGAGATTTTTTAAAAATGATATAAAGGTCATTTAGAGTGGTATAATCCTGAACTGGGTTACATCCATCTAAACCCATTGAAATTAATGGGCTTAAGCCTGTTTAGGACTGCACAGAGTATTCTGTAATCTGTTCTTTGTTTATCATTACTATGTTAAACAGAAAAATGAGTAACAAACGCATCCAGGCAGCTACCTAGTTGTCCTTAACAGCCCTTAGTTCTCTCCATGAATGTACTTCCTATTCACACTGATTGGTTGTTTGCTACGTATTTCATGGGCATGGAGCACTGTTTATAGATTTTGCTGTTCTTTCCCATCATTATAGCATGGCAGATAATGGGATGAGGGCACAATGGGATTCTTTCGTGTCTGTGCTGTGGAAGTCATTATGTATGTGACTGCTCTGATAATACTATCATGGCATGGTAATGGAGGACTTTGAACATAAAGATGTGGGTCACACATGAATAACAGAGGTGACACTGTGCTTTAGATTGGAAGGAAAGAGTGAAATTTCTGTTTAGTGCAACAGCCCTATCACTTGCTTCAGTTTTAAGACCATGACTGGTATGGATTTGACTTACAACAGATATACAACCTTATACAACCTAATAGTAAGCTTTATTTTGGGAAAACTAGTAAAGTTTTGAAGCATCATCTTGATATTGGTTTTGTTGTAAATGTATTTATCTTTATTGTTTTATGCTTCTTGTGACACACCCTGAGCCCACTTGCGGGGAGGGCAGGCTAAAAGTCGAACCAAATAAATAAATAAATAAACAAACAAACAAACAAACAAATAAATAAATAAATAAATGTAATCTGTGCTCCACCGCTGCTGCATCTCTTAAGTGAGGGGCATCCTCAAAGACACAGACAGTTGCTTGAGCAAGTGAGTAGTGCCCCGCAGGTCCCACCAATATCCCACTGACATCAGTGGCAACATTTTTAATAGGTTTGAATTGTACTTTCTTAGAAGGCAAAAAAGCCTTTCACTTCTCCAGGTATCTGTATTATATCACCATTATCACCTGGTTGCTTTTTCTTTTCATTTTTTTCAATATTTATTACTGCAGAATTTATAACTCAGACACTTGCATTGAGCAAGCAATGAAAACATTAGGAATAATTAGACCTTTCCATCAGAGGTCCCCAAGGAAATAAATTATCATTTAAGTATTCTTCATCTACACTCTTTTCTCCCTTCTTTATCCCACAGGGTGCCCTGACAATTTCACCGATTTGAAATGTTTAAATCCCATCACGGCTTTCCAAGGCTGCATGAGACTCATCTTTATTGATAACCAGCCCAAGGACCTCATTTTAGTTCAGCAAGGCTCCCTGGGGAACTTTAGTGATTTGCGCATTGATCTCTGTGGCATCAAAGACAGGTAATTATTCTTTCTCCTTTCTTTTGTTTTGTTTTCTTTTCAGCCAAGCGGCTTATAAGTAATTTGCTGTAAGTGAAAATTCTAATCTACCAGTGTTGTTGATATTAGGTATAATAGAGTGCTTAATGGAAAATATTGCTGTGATGCTGTGAACATCCAGGAAATGGTAAATTGCATGAGGCTTTCTCTCTTTACATGTCAGACTGTGGGAGATGGAGTATGCAAATTGAATCAGGCTGCAGATTGGTATAAGGATTAAATTTTATGCAAAGCAATTTGATTGCTTTGAAGTTTTAAAAGGGAAAGTAAAGTAGACCATTTAAATCATCTCCTTAATGCATTTTCTGTTTAGTTTCAATGGATCGCTTAGGAATGGCATGCTATGGTGTGTACCCTAGCACTTTTGCAATGATGGCACAGTAAAATGCCCTGTACAAGAAAAATTACAGACTTCACCGAAGTATCTTGAAGGTCATCTGGTCCAGTCTGCTGTGCTTAAGTGCAGTATCGGTTGACAGATAACTATGATGGTCTTACAAATTTGACTGGTCACCTGTGGTGATTTTCCTGGAGAGCAGTGAAGTAAATTATGCTAGTCACCAGTGGCATTGGCAGCACCACAGAGGCTGCCTGACTAAGTCACTGCCAGCAGTGTTGATGACAAGCATAAACTTGCTCATGGCTTTCTCTTGTGCTTTTGTTGGCCAAGATTTAAAGCCAAGTAGTCCCTGTGAGAGTTGCTTAGCTAGGCTTGCTCCTGGGCCATTTTAAGGCTTAATCTTCTCCTGTCCAGTAGCTTTATGAAACTCAACTCTTTTTTTTTAAGGCCACAAAGGAATTTGTGGGCTGAGGGACAAGAAAAATGTTTTATGATCTAGTTTTTATGGACTTGCAAATCTTCACTGTTCTCAAGAAATGTACCTATATCGCACCTGAAACCGTTTGTGGAAGGAATGCTCACATCTTGAATTTGACACAGGTTTTTTTTTTCTCATAAATAGGGTTCCTGGGCCAAGCCTGGCAAAGAGTGGGAGGGTTGGGGGATGGGAATGTGGGGGTTGTATGATGTTTGTGATGCTGCCGATGTTACTATGTCACTTTTATTTTTATTTATTTATTTATTATATTAGATGTTTAGTCCGCCCTCCCCTCCAGGCAGGCTCAGGGTGGAGTACCACATTTAACATTACATAAATACAATTAAAAATAGATAAAAACAGTATACAAATAACATTACAACACTGGGCCAGTATACAAATAACATAATACAGCTTCTCTTCAGATGGTGATGATAAAATACTTCTTTTCAAGTCCTGGCTCATATGTAGGGTGGTGGACAGATCTTTAGTGTGGCCAGTGGGGGCCCAACCTAGCCTCCACCATATGCCTGGTGGAACATCTCTGTCTTACAGGCCCGGCGGAAAGATAATAAATCCTGCCAGACCCTGGTTTCCTCAGACAGAGAGTTCCACCAGGTCGGTGCCAGGACCAAAAAGGCCCTGGCTCTGGTTGAGGCCAGGCAGGCCTCCCTTGGGCCAGGGCCCACCAATAGTTGTTTATTTGTTGAACGAAGCATCCTCTGGAGTACATATGGGGAGAGGTGGTCCTGCAGATATGCTGGGCCCAGTCCACATTGGGCTTTATAGGTCAACACCAAAACCTTGAACCGGACCCGGTACTCAACTGGTAACCAGTGCAGCTGGTGTAGTATAGGTGTTATATGTTCCCTAATTGGGACCCTTTTAGATACAACCTGGAAGTGACAATAGGTAGCTCTAGGAGTCACCGGGCAATTCCTAGAGCTTCCTATTGTCACTTTTGGATTGTATCCAGAAGTGATATACCAGTGCTTATGCCAGGGTCTTTCAGAAAAAATTTCTCCTGCTAACACTCAGAGCAATAGCAGGCAATAGAACAAAGCACTGGGAGATTTACCTGTCATAAGTGGGTACATGTTTTTTATTTCAGTGTTTAATGTTTAGAGACTTTAAATTCCCAGTAAACTTCTCAGTTTAGGTGTGGATTTCATGGTAGGAAAGGTTTACAGGGGCGTCCGAGTCTGATGAGATTTTGTTTCTGAATATCCATTCCCTCCATATCCCTGAAGGAATACAAAAGACAGTAATGATAGTTAACTAGGCCACAGCTTTATTAAAGAGCTAAAACCGGGTGTTAATTCAATTATATACTAACTTTTTACCCAGTGCTGCTGATCTCCACCCCTTTCCCTGAAGGGAAAGTTCCCAGCCATCTGACCCATCTCTTCATGGATAAAAGTACCTCAGCTGTGAGCTATAGTTCCCAGGTCACCTTGCAGTAGGTTCATACTAGTTATACAGAAGCTGTGTAGTCTCTCTGCCTATAATGCATGCACGCATACAGAGAGAGAGAGAGAGAGAGAGATGGTTGTGAACCTGGCCAGTCAGCTTCATAGATTTTGCATAGCTTTGAGCAAATGATGTGGAATTCAGGAATAATGAATGTGTGAAGGAGAGGGGTACTGTGCTTGCTCTCTTTGCTCCCGACTCTTACATGTTACATGTGAATTTCCTGCATTGTGGTGGTCCCTTCCAGCTCTATGAATCTTCTATGTTCATTGCCACATTAACGTAGGTTCTCTCTTTGTGATCTGTATATCCTACATTCATTTGCAGGACAGAGTTTTCAATACTGGCCCAGTGTTCATACAGCTTGTGCATATGCTGTGTGCAAAACAGCTAATGGATACATAGATCTTGACCGTGGATGGACCACTTGCAGTCCCCTCTCCCCCACCTCCTTGTGTATTCATGAACCTTAGATTAAATGTTGCCTATGCAAGGTTCATACAGTGTTTATTTTAGTGTACCATGTTGAAAATCAGATGTTTGTTTCTCTCATGCTTTGTTTTAATTACAATGTGCATATTAAATGTGAAGCTGTCTTCAGATAATGGCCAAGGAAGCCCATCATGTCTTATCCCACCCACCTCAAACAAAGCCTGTATATACATGCAATTTTGCAAAGATTTAAAGCCAATGGAAATCCAATACAGAGCTGAAGAAATGCTGAAACAGAGCATAGGCAATACTAAGACTAACATATTAAACAGCATAGGAACTATCCAGTAGGATCATATTTATAGCAATAGTGATAGAGTTTAAGGCCTTCATACTTACAGCAAAAGTAGTAAAGAATATGGTCCATTCCTATCCCTTAAGTAATGGATCTCTATCAGACCTCTTCCTTACAGTACAGCCCTCCTATCTGAATAAAATTCCTTCTTGAATAATTCAGTTATGCATAGTTTATTGAAACCAAGTGAGTGGGAGCTTTCCTAACCTCTTCAGGTAGATCATTCCATAAAGTGGAGAGCACCACAGACAGTTGTTGATTTTGCCCATGTGCAAGGTGGCACCTACAGAGGGCCCTGTTCAGATGAGTAAAGCTGCCATGGTAGAACACAGAGAGAAAGGCAATCCCATTGATATGATGGACCATGGCTCTGAAGAGCTTTGTCTGTGATAGCCAATACCTTGAACTGAACCTGGTAACTGATAGGTAGCCAATGGAGTGACTGCAGAATGGGAGTAATATTCATGCTCCTCCTAGATCCCATTAATAGCTGAGCTGCAGCATTTTGTATCAACTGGAGTCTCGAAGTTAACACAGAGGAGAGACTTATGTACAGTGCATTACAGTAGTCAAATTTTAATATTACCATGGCATGGTTCCAGGTGGCCAGATTGCCTATGTTGAGGTAGGGGGCCATCTTCTAGGCTAGACTGAGTTTGTGGAAACCATTTTTTGCAGCTGTCTTAACTTGCTTTTCTAGCAGTAGTTTTGGATCCAGTATAATCCCTAACTTCTAATTTTACATCAGAATATTGAACCAAGAGTGTAAAGGAAGCTTCCGCATAACTGTCCTTCCTAATTCACCATATAATTAATGCAACAAGAACACTCTCCTTTGGATTCTATTTTTCCATACATACTTCATATTCACATGTTTAGAAATTCATATGTATTATTTGCACAAGTTTTGAAATCCTTCTGAAAGAAACTCAGCTTTGCAGCTGGTAGACCAATATATCAGAGGAAGAGAATGGTCCAGCTTTTTGGTGAAAAAGAATTTTATCTCTTCTATTTTCTACCAGAAACCACAATAAGGGTAATGAAATATCTACAGAGCACATGAATGACATTGATGAACACGTAGAAGATATTTTAAGCAGCAAAGGACCTATGAAGAGGCATTAAGTTTACAAAAGCAATTTCAGGAGGTTTCAAGGGGACTTGGTGGATTACTGGATGATGGACACTATCATCATGGTCTCTGTGGAAATCTAGGTGGAACCAATTAACAGCAAATAAATGAAAATACACAAGGACAAAACTGAGAAAAATGGCTCAGGGAAGTTTCAGTGCTTTCCTATTACTTTGCCATTATTGGTATCAAATACAAGGATCATAGGTTGCAGAGAGAAGAAAGGAGGAGGCATTTCAGCATGGCTCGTGAAATATAATCCATCTTTTCCTATAGCATGAAAAAACCTGAAGTTTCACAGGGTACCATAGAAATCTGAGCTGGTAGATCAAGTTGCATCAAGAAGCTGAGGAATGGCAGGTATAGCATCGAATAAGACAGCTGACCTCAGTAGCTATGTCATGCAGCAAATGCCACATAATTTGTATTCTGTTTCTTAAGAATCTATGGATTGATTTAGTTGAATTCCAGTGATAATTCTATACATGTCGTGTCCCCAACCAGAAAAAATAATGCAGCTTGTTACATGACGACAAATGACCACAGAAATCATAGGATACAATAGTGGGTGGAAATTAACATGAAAATAAACAGAAATATGAGATTAAGCACCTTTGTACTAATAGCACATCATGTTTCGGGATAGGGGTGGGGACAGGTGTTTACAAATACACAGATACAAATCAGATAGGTAGGAACAGCAGGATCCGAGTCCAGTGGCACCTTAGAAACCAACAAGATTTTCAGGGAGTAAGCTTTTGACAGTTAGCGCTCCCTTCTGAAGGTATCTGCTGAAGGGAGCTCTGACTCTCTTACCCTGAAAAACTTGTTGGTCTCTAAGGTGCCACTGGACTCAGACTCTGCAGATACAGATTAGAAATTGTATGAAATTTGATGTATTCATGCTAAAAATTCCAGATAAAACTTTGACACACTGGTCTAGACTCTGACCTTTTACCTACCAACCAAATTAGCATAATGATTTCTCCCTCCCATGGTAGACCTCCAGTTCCTCTCTCATACTGCTGGTTGGGGTTATTCATTCCCTAGGAGCAGCATATGGGGAACTTTGGGGGCTAGAGCAGGAGGTGAATAAATCCTGTTGAACTGGCAGATATTCCTTCCACCAGCAGAGATTTTTCTGGCTCTGACCCCAAGGATTCTACTTCAGAAACAAGACCAGGTAATCTTTAAAAGCTGTGAGAAACATTAGGTGAAAAGAAGTTCAAAACTATCTCTAGTGATCATATGCTGTGCTCTATACCCACGCTTATTTCCTATGCTTACTGTCTGTCGTAGACAACTTTCAAAAAATATATATTTTAAAAAAATTAACTTGATATCTGGTCTGCTTATCAGAGCTGACATTTACCATTTAGGATTCTCCCTGTTTCCTGCATGTATCCACTTACTTTACCTAGCTATCTGCACTGAAATTTAATTTCTGACTTCTGTTTTTCTCCTCTCCTTCCCCCATTTAAACTCGTATTGCTTGCAAGTGTTGTATTACAGAAAATGGACCATAGGGAAATTAGATGCTATTGCAGGATTTTTTTTTAAGGGGGAGGGGAGAGGAAAAGATGAAAACTGAAGCTTGTTTTTGCACATGCCAGCTCTTCTTTAACATTTAATTTGAGGAATATAGCTGATCTCAAATTATGAATTTCTTTCTTTTAAATAAAACTGCCCTTCGAAACAAGAGAATTTTCTCTCTAATTATGCCCCATGTGTTTCAGCTTTATTTGTTTTATAGTGAAATCAAATTCCCTGGATGGGATTGAAGGAACGAATATTTAATATTGTATTTGCCTTGAAATAATTAACCTGAAGTGAGCTGTAGAAACTTGTAAAAGAGGACACTCTTTTTCAGGCCCCTCTTATTCTTAGCAATATTAAATATCCATCCTTGGGGATATCAAATGTTCACGCTGCATTTTTGCCATCCTCATGTAATCTCAGTTCATTTTCAGAGGTTTGCTTTTGAAATTAAATAGGGCAAGACTGGCCCTGATATTTAGGTAGCTATCTTGGGTGGCCTTATATGTACAGGTGAAAGTAAACAAGTTTACTGGTGAAAGTAAACAAGATGTTGTGGCTTACTAATATCACAGAAGATTAATGCAATGGCAGATAAACATATAAAGCTGCCATATATAGCTCCCAGGCTCTGCCCTCTGCCACCTGAGCACATAACTTATATGTGCCAATGGAATCACCGCAGGATGGGAGTGATATTTATGCTTCTGCTCAATCCTGACAACAGCTGAGCCACAGCATTTTGCACCAATTGGAGTCTCCTAGTTAACTTAAACAGGAGACCTATGTATAGTGCATTACAATAGTCAAGTCTTGATGTTACCATAGCATGGATCTAGGTGGCCAGGTTGGCCCTGTCAAGGTAGGAAGCCATCTTCCAGGCTAGAGTGAGGTTGTAGAAAGCATTTTTTGTGGCTGCCTTAACTTGCTTTTCTAGTAGTAGCTAGAGATGGGCATGAATCGAATTATGACCCAAAAAAATGCACGAACCAGGCCAGTTTGTGGTTTGTGAACCAGTGGGTTGTGGAAGCTTGTTTCCATGAACTTCCATGAACTGGTCTGCTGGTTCATTTGGGTCATATCAAAGGGCAGTTTAAATGGCCGTTTCCCCAGGGGATCCCCCCTCGCCACCTGCCAGCTGATAGTTTAAAGGGACCTGCCACTTGCAAGCAGCAGGAAAAGTTTATATGGCCATTTCCCTGGGGTTCATTTGGGTCATATTAAAGGGCAGTTTAAATGGCCGTTTTCCCAGGGAAAATGGCCATATAAACTTTTCCTGCTGCTTGCAAGCAGCAGGTTCCTTTAAACTATCAGCTAGCAGGTGGGGGGGGATCCCCCCTCACCACCTGCCAGCTGATAGTTTAAAGGGACCTGCCGCTTGCAAGTGGCGGGCCCTTTAAATGGCCCAAACCCTAGCCCCCACCCCCCAAACCCAGAACCAGACCTAGACCCAGACTTACCTTGCCCAGCCGCCCTGCGGGCCCGCAGCATTCTCCCCGCTTCCCGAAAATGGTGGGAAGGCCATTTTTGAATTCCTCTGCTGCCCTACAGGCCTGCACAGCAGTGGAGAAAGCCAAAAATGGCCTCCCCCCCTCAAATGGTCAAAATCAGCCTTCTCGTCCCCTGCAGGAGGAGGGGGAGGACACCATGGGCTCGGAGGGTGGCTGGGCAAGGAAAATGTGGGGCTTGGGCTGCAGCTGGGGTCTGGCAGTGGGGGCTGGAATTAGGGCCATTTAAAGGGGCCTGCCACTTGCAAGCAGCAGGTCGCTTTAAAATATCAGCTGTCTCCCATCAGAATATTATAAAACACTGTGACACTGAGAGATCTTTGTCTTTTGGTGCTGCACCTCTGAAGATGCCAGTCACAGCTGCTGGCGAAGCATCAGGAACTACAATGCCAAGACCTCAGCTATACAGCCCGGAAAATCCACAACAACCATCGTTCTCCAACCGTGAAAGCCTCCAACAATACATTTGAAGAATGCTTGTCAATGCCCTTTAAACAGCTATTGGAAAAGATTTATGAAGAAGAGAAGATCCCGGATTCATGGAATGAAGCAATTATATCTCTAATCCATAAAGAAAATACAGGCCTCAAGGAAATAAGGACTCTGGGGTGGGGAGTGAAGACCGCCACGCTCAATCTGGGGCCGGCTACGGACGCAGATTTCGTGCCACCTTCATCAGGAGCGTGCCATCTGTAGTTAACATAACCTTATAAAATTACTATCAACTTCAATATTACTTTTCAACCCCCTTTTCTTTATAGCTCATGCTTATTTATACTCACTGATATCCCACGGAAAACTATCACCATCATATCTCTCTTTCCACCTGGTTAGTAAATCGCAAATTCTCTTCCACGTGCCTCGCTGCTAACTGCCCCTTGTTTAAATTAGCCAAAGCTGATTGGTATCACTATTACTTAAAGAGACCATGCATTTCAACATACCATTTCCATTCCCTGGATTTCCTTATGACCTCCCATGCCTCAAATTTAACAAGTACCACAATACATTACGTCTCACAGATAACAGTTTAAACATAACTCATTATTCAGTCCCTTGGGTTTTACTGTGTCCAGTTTTTGAATCCAGAATGCTTCCCTGCGGAGAAGCATTGTTTGCCCTGCACCACCACTAGTCCTTTCCACAACTTCCAAGATCATGACTTTAAGGGCATTATCTGGGTGTCCCTGTTCCCTATAATGTTGTGTTAATGGCGCTTCCTGAACATTATTGCGGATCCGTGACATGTGCTCCAATACTCTCACTTTAACTGGTCTTGTTGTACATCCTACATATAATAACCTGCAGGGGCATTCCAACGCATAGATTACCCACTTGGACAGGCAATTAGCAAAATGGTGAACCATCAACTTATTATCATGAATGTGAAGTTCCCTGCCCACACTGAGAATGCCGCAAATCTGGCAATGGCCACATCTAAAATTGCCTAGTGGAAGGTTGTGGGGCTTTACACTGTCTCTAATATCAGCCCATACCAATTCGTCCCTGATGCTCCGAGTTTTGCGAAAGCCAATTCTCGGTGTGTTCTCACAGCCTCGGTGTGTTCTCACAGCCTCTACCAAGGGCCAATGGCGATACACTATCTTTTTAATTTGATTGGCCCTAGGAGTGAAATCTAAAGCCCAAACTATCCGGTTTCCCTGCTCTACTCTTCTCGGCTCAAACAGCGATGCTCTATCTATATTGCTGGCCCTACTCCAAGCTGCTTCTATCACTTTGTTCGGATAACCCCTTCTGTTAAACTGTCCACAGAGTCTCCTTCCATCCCTGTTGAAATCAATTGGGGTGGAGGAGTTACGTTTAACCCGTAGTAATTGGCTGAACGGAATATTTTCCCGGAGATGTCGGGGGTGAAATGAGTCAAAGCGTAAATAAGAATTCTTATCTGTGGCCTTATTGTAGGACCGCACCCTGATCTTATTGCGCGTGTCTCTAAAAGTGACCACGTCCAGATAATTAATCCCATACTTGCTATATTGCCAAGTGAACTTCACATTGGGATCCCTAGTATTGAGCCACTCACAAAACTTGCCAACTGACTCTGTTTCTCTGTACACAAAATAGAGATCATCAATAAATCGAAAGTAATGTATGATCTGTGTTCCAAATGGGTTAGATTGATCTAAAATATGCTGACTCTCCCATTTTCCCATGAACAGATTTGCAATGTTTGGTGCTGCAGAGCAGCCCATGGCCACTCCCCTTGTCTGGAAGAAAAACTGTTCCTGGAACCGAAAATAATTTTTCTCCAGAACAAGGTCCAGTAACTGTAAGAGAAACCCTTTAGATGGTCTTTTATCTCCTGCAAGGTCCAGGGCCTCCTCCACCACCATTCGGGCTGACTCGTGCGGGATGATAGTATATAGTGACGCTACGTCCATGGTGAGGAGGCAAGCTTCCTCCACCAAATGCACTCCTTCAACTCTTTGAATAAAGTCCCTAGTATCTTGTATAAGAGGGCCTATTGTGGCTACCGCTGGTTTGAGAGCCATATCCAACAAAATAGCTAAAGGTTCCAGGACAGATCCACACCCTGACACGATTGGTCTGCCAGGGGGGAAGGGGGAAATCTTTTTATGTATTTTAGGTAGTATATAAAAGACGGGCGTCTGTGGGGTCCTAGTCTGTAACAACTTATGTAGTTGCTCATCAATCTCCCCCATCTCCCTTGCTTCATCAAGAACTACCCTGATAATGTTCTTAATATGGCTTGTTGGATCAGAAGGGATCTTAAGGTAGCTAGCAGTGTCCTCTAACTGTCTCTCGGCTTCATTAACGTACATATCCCGGTCCATTACTACCACTCCCCCTCCCTTGTCTGCTTGTTTTATAATAATGGTTTTGTCATTTTTTAGCGTGTGGATTGCTTTCCTCTCATCCCTGGACAGGTTCTGCCACATCCTGATAGGTTTACTTTCAAGAAGTTTGATATCTCTCATGACCATGTAATCAAATGTCTCTATCCTATGATCAACCGTAGGAGGCATAAAGTTGGACTTTTGTTTGAGACGTTTTGGTATTGCTATCTCTGGATCCTTGTTGATTGTTTCAGTTGCGCCGCTAAAGAACGCCCTTAGTTTGATCTGTCTAATCAATTTAAAGACATTTTTTCTTGTCTGGAAAGCCTGATATCTAGGTGTAGGGACAAATCCAAGTCCCTTATTAAGCACCGTGTACTCTGCTGGTTCTAAAATGTGTTTGGAAAGATTAACTACTAGGGTTTCTGTCTCCCCTTGGGGGTTGATTGCTTTCTGCCTCTGCCTAAAAAAGGTTCCCTGTTGTTGGGGAAGACCGTTCCGCTGCGGAGGCGGCGGTTGCTAGGACCTTCGTCTCCGGAGCTATCTGAAAGCCCGGAGGTCGGAATAGGATCGGATCGGATCCGCCCAAGTCACTCTCCGGTTTGCATCTTTGCTGTTGATGGGAGTGTCCCACCAAAGATACACTCTGTTGTTCATATAGTCCAGGGAATCCCTCTTATATTTTTTAACTTTTATCTCCCTGGTCCTGTTCTCAAAAGCCCGCACTTCCTGTTCTATCTCTTTCAACCGCGATTCATAGTCAGCCAAGGGGACTGAGTCACTAATCCTCCTCCCAGTTTTCTCAATCTCCTCCGCTAGTGTCTCGCTCTCTTTTTTACATCTCCTGATAATTAACAGCATTAAGTCGAGGCTGCACTTGTTCAATATCGCAGCCCAATCCGATTTAAATTGCTCATCTTGACCAAACATCCCCGGGGGTTTCTGGAAAAATTAAAGGAAAAGAATATAAGTTACAAGCATTTGCGGATGACTTGATATGTATTTTGGAAGAACCTATAGAAGCAATTGATTCCTTGAGGGGGAAATTAAGATTTGGCGAAATGGCAGGAATGAAACTTAATTACCAAAAAAACAAAGATAATTACCAAGAATATGACAAAAATACAAATTAATAAGTTAATGGATAAATCCGGTTTTCAATGGGAAAAAACATAAAATACTTAGGAATTCACGTAACTAATAGAGTTACCTCCTTAATGGAAGACAACTACCAGAAATTACTAAAAGAAGTCAAGGAAGATCGGAATAAATGGAAAAACATGCATCTCTCTCTCTTGTGCTGAATAGCTACAATTAAAATGAACATATTACCAAAGTACATGTTTCTATTTCAGACTATTCCAATTATAAGAAATCAATCCTGTTTTCAAGAATTAAACAAAATAGTTTCAAAATTCATATGGCAAAGTAAAAGACCAAGAATAAGATTCAAAGTCCTACAGAACTCCAAAGAGAAAGCAGGATGTGACCTACCTGACTGGGAGATATACTACAAGGCTTGTACGTTGGTATGAATAAAGGAATGAATCCTACTGCGCAACTCAAGACTTTTAAAATTAGAAGGACATGCTCTTAAGTTGGGATGGCATGCCTACCTCTGGTATCAAAAAACAGATACACATAAATATTTTAAGGATCATATAATAAGAAAATCCCTGATGAATGTTTGGGGGGAAATAAAAGCCCAAATATATACAAAAACGTCAAGATGGATATCACTAGTGGAAGCATTTACCCATGCAAAATGCCACCCCTGGCAAGACAAGCCTCCCCCAGCTGTAAGTAGTAGAGAAAAGAGCACCTACTTGGGGAGGCCATGAAATGCCCCCCAAGTGGGAGCAGGCTGTGCCTTGGTGGGGGGTGGGAGGAAAGGTGGGAGAAGGGCCCCTGAGCGTTGGGGGGCATTTTGCATGCAAAATGCCACCCCTGGCAAGACAAGCCTGCCTCTTCATTTTTCCCCCATAGGAAATAATGAAGAAGATTAGCAGCAGCAAGCTAAAAATACGTTCACGTTTCCCTTTTTTAGGTGAGGATGGGGGACCTGGTTTGGGGAGCCATAACATGGCCCCCCAAAGTCCAATCGATCTGAAACTTGGGGGGTTGTTAGAGAGGAGTTAGAGGAAGGTCCCCACCAATTTTGGCTTGATTCGGTGGGAAAATGCCTCCCCCAGGCATCCGGGAAGACGGAGGCATTTTCCCATTGAAAAACCCGAAACAACCCGAAACAACCCGAAACGTTTCTGTACATTGCTGTGAGAGAGTGATTTTTCCTTTCTGCTACTGAACTGTTCTCTGGTGTGTATGGGACTGTGAAATGATGCTCTATTCCTTCTGCTTCTAGGAAGCTTGTCATCTCCTTTCCCATGTATTCACCTCTGTTATCCATCCGGATAGCCAGTGATTTTCTCAAGATTTGGATAAAAATGTGATCTGTTATGTGATTATCAGTTGTAATGGTTGGGACATTGCACCTTTGCCAGGTACAGGTACTAAGCTGTAAGCAAGAATGAGATTCTGAAAATGTACCTGTTCTCCAGTAGATTTTTGCTTTTGCTCCATCACCAATATCACAGTAGCATAACAATGCTGTTTTATCAGCTTAGATCCTCAGGGCTGTCATCATTACTAGCAATTTTATTGTCATCCGGCCTGTGTAAATCATGAACAGGATTACAGATTAAGCAACTGAGAGCGGAACCACAAGTGACAAAAGGCACAGGTTGGACACTTGTCAGCTTCCCTCAAGTTTTGATGGGAAATGTAGGCAGCTTGGAGGAATGTTGGACAAGTGATAGTTGAAAAGTCCATTGGACAGCAGTCAGAGAGCCAAGGTGCAAGACTAGGATGCTCTGAGCCAGCAGTTATGACAGGATAAACCCTTTAAAAGTATATTTAAAAATTTCAATTTTCATTTTGAAAATGAATTGGGACTGAAAAGAATAGAAGAGGTTTTTTTTCCTTCTGGTCTTTGTTTTGGAAAATGGGGGCTGACCTTCAATATTTTAAAACGTTTACTAGGAGATAAAACTCCATTAGCATAAACATTAAGTTAAATATTCAATGCAGATCTATTGAGGCTTGTCAATCACTAGCAATTAACTTTACTGCATGGGGCTAATGAATAGTACGTGATATGGAAAATGCATATTCATCAGTTGACAATACAGACACTATGAACAATAAAAAACACATAGCGCTCAGTTTAGCACTAGGGGTGTGCAAGGAAAAAACTTTCGGCTTTCTTGTTTCGGGATTACCCGAAACAAGATTCTCTACCGTTAAAGCCGAAAGCCGAAACAAGAATCTCTTTCGGGATTCGGGATTCGGGATTCTTTCGGCATTCTTTCGGCATTCTTTCGGGTTTTTTTTTTGGGAAAATGCCTCCGTCTTTCAGGACGCCTGGAGGACGCATTTTCCCACCTAATAAGCCCAAAATTGGTGGGGACCTTCCTCTAACCCTTCTCTAACAACCACCCAAGTTTCAGACAGATTGGACTTTGGGGGGCCATGTTATGGCCCCCCAAAGCAGGTCCCCCCATCCTCCCATAAGAAAGCGAAGGAGCAGCATATTGTTAGCATGCTGCTGCTGATCTTTCTTCATTATTTCCTATGGGGGAAAAATGAAGAGGCAGGCTTCCTTTGCCAGGGGTGGCATTTTGCATGCAAAATGCCCCCCAGCCCTCAGGGGCCCTTCTCCCACCCCTCCTCCCACCCCCCACCAAGGCTCAGCCTGCTCCCACTTGGGGGGCATTTCATGGCCTCCCCAAGTAGGTGCTCTAATCTCTACCACTGACAGCTGGGGGAGGCTTGTGTTGCCAGGGGTGCATGCAAAATGCCACCCCTGGCAAAGGAAGCCTGCTTCTTCATTTTTTCCCCATAGGAAATAATGAAGAAAGATCAGCAGCCGCATGCTAACAATATGCTGCTCCTTCGCTTTCTTATGGGAGGATGGGGGGACCTGCTTTGGGGGGCCATAACATGGCCCCCCAAAGTCCAATCTGTCTGAAACTTGGGTGGTTGTTAGAGAAGGGTTAGAGGAAGGTCCCCACCAATTTTGGGCTTATTCGGTGGGAAAATGCCTCCTCCAGACGTCCTGGAAGACGGAGGCATTTTCCCATAGAAAAGCCGAAAGAAAGCCGAAAGAATCCCGAAACGTTTCGGCTTTTTTCTTTCGGCTACCCGAAACGTTTCGGCATTCCCCGAAACGTTTCGGCATTCCCCGAAAGAAGCCGAAACACTTTTGTTTCGGCATTCTTTCGGCATTCTGAATGCCGAAATGCACATCCCTATTTAGCACTGTACAGATTAGTGTGTCTGCAGACATTTTAGCTAATCCATAGTCCCCTTCCTCCATTTTAGATAATTTGTATCTACTGTTGTGAGCCAAGCTCTAATTTTAGCTCTTTGTAGGCTTGGCAAAAGATAAAGTAAAGTGATATTTGAAAAGCGAGATAAGCAGATCAAATACAATATAAAGACAATTTCTGTTCTTCTGAGTGCTAAGAAGTAAGTGAAATCTGTTTTTTTAAAAAACAGTAAGAATTGTGTGAAAGCTAATGCCATAAAAAGGATGGGATCAGAGGAAAACTGACTATTTGGGAAAACAGAAAAGAGATGATGTATCTGGTTTTATGCTATATATTCATTTGGCAAAGGATCAAAAATAGACAGCAATGAAAAAAAATTATGGGGTTCTTCCAGGGTTTATTGGAACACTAGAGCTTTATTCCAAAAAAACGTTATTTGGACTGATTAAAAAAATAATTCCAGACCACAGCAGAGTGCTTAGCGTGAAAGCATTCTCAGGCCATACTAAATCTCACCAGACAAGTATTTGGGTATTTGACATGTCAAGAGATGGGACTTCCGGCTGGGGATCCATGAAGGTCTAACGCAGCTCTAAGTGCTGAGCTGACCGGGCTGCCGTTTCAACGGCCGGCGGGGCAGCACATGCTCGCGGCCAACTGTTCTCAGGCAGAGAACAGGCATAGAACGCTTAAGTACCTCAGGGTGCGTTGATTTCGGGTGAGGGGAGGTCCTGCGCAATGGACTCTCTCCCGACTCTTGAGGTCCCACCCTAAGACAGGTCGGCTAAAATCTCTGCGGCAGTCCTGGAGCCAATGCGGCTGGCATAAGACCTACATGCCCAAGCTTCAACAGGGGGAAAGAAGGTGAAGGAGAATCTGAGATTGAAACAGTGATTACAACCCAGAAAGACGTTTGAGAAGGTAAAGATCACTATCTCTTGAAATGGGATGGATTAATTAAAGTAATGAAGTATTAAAGTGGACTTTTAAACTGCAACAGATTGATTATAAAGAGGGGAAGATTTGGCAAGAATTGTATTAAAAAAAGGACTAAGCTAAACGAAGTTATTAAAGAAATTGGACTATTGTTTTTCATACCTGTGGTCACAAGGAGATAGTAGGCTGTGAGAAAGTTTTTACCATCGCGAGAGCTGCTGTGGGGAGTCAGGAAACAGGAAGTACGTAACAGCAATAGAGCTGCTGGAGAGAGATGGCCCCTACTGGAGGACAGGAAGAAGGGAATCGCCATCTTTGAAAAGGGAAGAGTCTCGACTTCAGCAGGAGAGGAAGTAGGCCATATTGGATTACAAAAACTATAGAAAAACCATAGAGAAAAGACGACCGGCATTTTGGACTCTTTAAACGTTTTTTTTTTCCTTATAAAAGCGGGACATTTAAATTAAATTAAAAGAACGCCAAGCCAAATGCCACGGTGTTAAGGAAGCGAGCAGACTCATGGGAGCGAGGCAAAGCAAGCCCCACAATGTCGAAAAAAGAGTGGCAAATGGCGATAGAGAACTTGGATAAAAAACTTTCAGAAGCAATTAAGGAGCTCAAGGACATGAAACCTGAGCTGGTGAAAGAGGTTAAAGAGACAGTAAAGAATGAACTGGCAGAGGTGAAGAAGGGTATGGAAACAATACAAAATGACCTGCAGGTGACACAGCAAAGAGTCAAGGTAGTGGAAAATGCGGTGGAGAACCTAGCAGACACGCAACAAACAGAGATGAGGGTGATGAGGGGAAGAATGGCAGTTGCGGAGAGTAAACATATGGAGAAGCAGCTGAGGTTTCGTGGCTTGCCGGAAGTGGAAGGAAAGACAGCCCAAGAACAAATTGCCGAGGTGTTAGCTGAATACCTGGGGAAGGAGGAGGAGGAAACTGTGGCTATCCTAGATGTGGTGTACCATATAAATTCAAGATTTGCGACCCAGAGGAAACTAGCAAGAGATGTGATTGTGCAATTTACGACTAGAAATATAAGAGAAATGATTGTGAGTAAGCAATTTCAAGACCCATCGGAGGTTGATGGCAAGACGGTTATTATTATGAAGGAGCTACCAAGATCGGTGTTGCTTGACCGGAAAAAATATAAAGCTTTAGTCCAGATTCTGAAGGACATGAAAATAAGGTACAGATGGGAATTACCGGAAGGATTGTCATTTGAGTTTGGAGGAGTGAAAAAGCGCATCAGATCTGAATTTGAAATGGAAAAGTTTTTGAGGGACAATGAAAAAGACTCTCCAGCAACAAGGCTATGAATATGGAGTGTAAAGTTTTATCTTGGAATGTAAATGGACTTAACTCACCCAATAAGAGAAAAAGTATTTTCCACTGGCTATTAAAACAGAAATGTGATATTGTGTGTTTGCAAGAGACTCATATTAGAAAACAGGATGTAAAATATCTTAAATCGAGCAAATTGGGCAATGATTTTGTAGCGGCCTCAAAAAAGAAAAAAAGGGGAGTGGCATTATATATAAAAGAGGAACTACAGCCAAAGCTAGTGATTAGAGATGTGGAAGCCAGATTTTTAGCAGTGGAATGTACATGGAATTTAAAGAAAGTGTTGGTGATTGGAATTTATGCACCTAACGGAGCAAAAGAGAGCTTCTTTGAGGATTTGAGGAAGCAATTAGATGAACTTTCTTATGACCAGATAATTCTTGCAGGAGACTTCAATGGAGTCACAAATTTGGAGCAGGATAAAAAATCAGCAACTGCACAAAAGAAAAGAGGACTATTACCAAAGACTTTTTTCGCATTAATGCAACAGGAAACTTTGGAAGATGTATGGAGTATACAAAATCCCAAAGGTAGACAATATACATTTTTCTCTGCAAGGCACTCCACTTTATCACGAATTGACATGATCTGGGCCTCAAAGGACTTAGTGCTTTGGACTAAGGATGTGGAAATAATGCCCATGGTAGGCTCAGATCATAATCCAATTATGTGGAAGTTCGGAAAAAGAACTAAGAGGAAAGGATGGAGAATAAATGAGGACTTGTTACAAGAGGGAGAAAATATGGAGATGTTGAGAAGGGAAACTAAGTTCTTCATACAACATAACATGAATCGAGAAGTACCAACCAATAAGGTATGGGATATCTACAAAGCAGTAATTAGAGGCACACTGATGGACTTAAATGGAAGAGCCAGAAAAAAAAGAGAGGAGAAGAGACAGGAGATTATGGAGAAAATAAAAGCCAAAGAAATACAACTAAAGAAAAGACCAGGGAAAAAGAAAATCTATCAGGATATTAAAATCCTTCAAGAGCAGTTGACGGCAATGAATAACAAAGAACTGGAATGGAATCTTAAAAGAATGAACCAAAAGTCGTTTGAAGGTGCAAATAAACCTGGGAAATACCTGGCATGGCAATTGAAGAAGAGAAAGGAGAAGAAGACAATAAATAAAATATGTGAGGACAATAAAGCACATTTGGAACAGACTGCTATTAGTAGAGCCTTTTACAAATTTTATGCTAAACTGTACAATAAAAAAGAAGTGAATAAAGACTCAATAGCGACATATTTGGGGAAAATGAAGCTTCCAGCAATTTCGGAAGATTGGAGAGACAAATTGAATAGTGAAGTAACAGAGGAATAGATAAGGAAGGCAATACAGTCAACAAACCTGGGAAAGGCGCCAGGACCTGATGGACTTACAGCTAAATTTTATAAGGTAATGGTCAATGAACTGGTACCATTCCTAAAAGAAGTGATCAATGGTGTTTTGAGAGATCAAAGAATTCCAGATACTTGGAGTGAAGCCAATATAACATTGATCCCCAAAGAAGGACAAGACTTGACTAATGTTAAAAATTATAGACCTATTTCCTTACTCAATAATGATTATAAGATCTTTGCGAAGATCTTGGCAGAAAGAGTAAAGGGATGGTTATCCGAAGTTATTGGAGAAGAACCAGCTGGTTTTTTACCGAATAGACAAATCAAAGACAATTTAAGGACAGTTATAAATGGTATTGAATATTATGATAGGCGTTGTGATAAGGAGGTTGGTCTCTTCTTTGTGGATGCTGAAAAAGCATTTGACAATTTGAACTGGGACTTTATGTTTGCCACTATGGAACAGCTACAAATGGGAGAAAGATTCATAAGAGCAGTGAAAGAAATTTACAGAGACCAGAGTGCAGCAATTGTGGTGAATGACGAGCTGACTAAGAAATTGACTATAGGCAAAGGTACAAGACAAGGTTGCCCGCTGTCTCCACTGTTGTTCATTTTGGTTTTGGAAATTTTGATGATACAGATTCGAGAAGATAATGCGATCCGTGGAATAAAAATAGAAGACTTTTCCTATAAGGTCAGAGCATTTGCAGATGATATAATGTTAATTGTGGAAGATCCAATTGAGAACATGCCTAAGGTAATAGAAAAAATCAAAGAATTTGGAGATCTGGCAGGTTTTTATGTAAATAAAAAGAAGTCAAAGATATTGTGTAAAAATATGATTAAACAAAAACAACAGTTATTAACGGAAATAACAGACTGTGAAGTAACAAGTAAGGTGAAATATTTGGGAACTGAACTGACTGCAAAAAATATAGATCTATTCAAGAATAATTATGAGAAATTGTGGACTCAAATAGAGCAAGATGTGATTAAATGGAATAGATTGAATTTGTCATGGTTGGGAAGAATTGCAGTAGTCAAGATGAATGTGTTACCAAGAATGATGTTTTTGTTACAAACAATACCAATTATCCGGGACTCAAAGCAGTTTGAAAAATGGCAAAGGAAAATATCGGACTTTGTTTGGGCAGGCAGGAAGCCTCGGGTGAAAATGAAAGTATTACAGGACGCAAAAGAGAGAGTTGGAATGCAACTGCCCAATCTAAGACTATACTACGATGCAATTTGCTTGGTGTGGCTGAAAGATTGGATGATACTGAAAAACCGTAAATTACTGGCCTTAGAAGGATACAAAAAAATATTTGGATGGCATGCATATCTGTGGTATGAAAAAGTAAAAGCAGATTCTATGTTTTTGCACCATTACATCCGGAGAAGCCTCTTCACAATTTGGAAGAAGTATAGAGATTACCTTCAGGAAGGAACTCCCTCCTGGGTGGTTCCTTACGAAGTAATAAACCCGAGAACTGTTGATAATGAACAACAATGTTTAACGTACAAGGAAATAACACGAACAGATCTTTCTAAATTAAGAATAAAGACGCAAGAAGAGTTGTCTTTAAGTTATGACTGGTTTCAATATAGACAGGTTAGAGATCTTTACAACTCCGACTGTGCAAAGGGAGGGATAAGAATGGAGAACTCGGAATTAGAGGAAGTAATTTTACAAGAAGACAAAAAGGAAATCTCTAAGGTCTACAAGATGTTAAAATGGTACACTGACAATGAGACAGTTAAAGTGCAAATGGTGAAGTGGGCTATAAATTTTAACAAAGAAATAACAATGGAGGCGTGGGAATACTTGTGGAAAAATACGTTGAAGATCACGACATGCACCAATATTAACGAGAATGTCTATAAAATGATTTATCGTTGGTATTTGACACCAAAATTGCGCTAGGGAACTTGAATACGTCTAATAAATGCTGGAAATGTAAAAAACATGAAGGATCTTTGTATCATATGTGGTGGACTTGCGAAGTAGCTAGGCAGTACTGGGGGGAAGTAATAAGAGTAATAAGTGAGATTCTACAATTTCAAGTTAATAAGAACCCAGAACTCCTGCTACTGAACTTGGGAATTGAGGACATTCCAGCACAATACAGGACATTGCTATTTTATATGACAGCAGCGGCCAGACTTTTGTACGCGCAAGAGTGGAAAGTACAAGAAGTGCCAACTATTGAGGACTGGATTTACAAATTGCTGTACATGGCGGAGATGGATAAAATGACAAGAAAACTGAGAGACCTTGATCCAGGACAGTTTAACATGGATTGGGAGAAGCTGAAACAGTATTTGGTGAAAAAATGGGAGGTGGGAAGAGAACTGTGGCAGTTTGAAAATTACTGAAATATAACAAAAGAAGAGGGAAGTGACTATACCGGGGGGTGGAGAGTTAATTGAAAATTTCTAAGCAATTATTCTATTTGACTACTATACATAGTATTAAGTAATAGAGGTGTTATTATAAGATCTATAAGGATAGAAATTAATTAATTTCATCGCTGGCAGATAATTGTATAATGGAGAATTTATATAATCAAAATGAATGAATGCAAGAAAGGGGGGGGAAATATATAGTAGCATACAGAATATGGGTTAAATTGATTGACTCATGCTGAATGTGTATATGGGTTAAAATGATTGACTATTTTTGGCAGATAGTTGTATAATGGAGAAATTAGATAACTAAAATAGTATGAAGATAAGATATGTAGAAGGAAGTAAAGAGTAACATATGGAGTATGGGTCAAATTGATTGACTTATATTGAATGTATGCAATGCTTATAATGTACTTAAAGTTATGTATAATGAGGGACAAATTTTTTGTACCATATAGACGAGACTAGAATGAGTAAGATAGAGTACAGGCTACTAAAATGACTATTGAAGAATATATGCCAGGAATGTATTATTTAGTTGATAAGTTAAAAGGGAAGGGAAATAGAGATAGCACTGTGTTATAATAGATAAGCTTAGAAGAGAGTGAAAATATATGTTTAATAGATAAAATAAGTTTGAAATGAGTAGGGGGAAAATAGACAAAGGGTTGGAAAACTGTTGGAAGTCAATAAAAGGGGGGGAAGGGAGGGGGTTAGAATTGGAATATTAGAATTTAAAGGAAATTGATTGTAATGGATATTAAATGTTTCTAATCCAATAAAAAAAAATTTTTTAAAAAAAAGACATGTCAAGAGATGGCAATGTCACTGAAACACTGGAGACACAGTGAATGAAGAGAAAGGACTATGGTTTATCTCTTTGGTCTTTGATAAATCAGGGCTTAGCTAGCTAGCATTTTCAGTTTGCATGTACCTGGAAGCAGCTTTGGGATGAATTTCAAAAACTGACTGAAATCCTATTTTCTGGATCCACTTTTTTATTTCTTAGTAGATATTTTGTATTGATGTCTATTGCTCTTCATATACTGTCAAAAACTGTTCTGGTTGCCAGTAAAAATGGGGAAAAAACAACTTTAAAGATTTCAATTGAGTTTTGCTATAAGAATTGTTGAATTAACGTTTGTTTGCTCTTTGCTGTCTTCAATAAAAATATTAATTGGTAGTAGGCTTTCCAGCTCCCCCTGGGTCCTCTTATCCAGATGGAAGTGGGAGGCATAGGGGGAGAGCATGTGCCATTCCTGCATTCCCCCATCACATGGGAAAATGATGTAATTTTCTGACACAACGGGATTGCAGGAGCTTGCATCTTGCTGTACATGTGTGGGAGTTAGTACCCTACTGCCCCCAGCCTCCTGCACCTCCGCTTGGGCCCCTGGAGGACCTAGAAACCCTATTTGGTGGACTTTTCCCCTTGTAGAACCGTAGTTCATTAGTATGCTGGTGAACTAAGGCCCCAAACATGAATAAGTGTATGTGAAAACAACTTGAGTGAATAGCTGAGAATTAAAGTCACAGCTGGAACAGGTGCCTTTTAAGTGTCATTTATCTGTTATTTATGTGTCTAATGACATTTTTTTTGGCCTGGCCTTGGGCATAAACATTGATTCTTTTGGCATGTTTAGAACTACAAAGAGGTTTCACAAACTCAGATCTCACTCAAGCAGAATATCTTTGTAATTATCAAGTATGTACAAAAATTAATAAAAAAGAATACAAATTCAGGTGCTTTGCTAATAGAAATGCTGGTCAGGCCTGGTGTAATAGTTTAAAAAGAGGGAGGATAAAGTCCTTAGTGGGGATTAGGGGTGTGCAAGGAAAAAACTTTCGGCTTTCTTGTTTCGGGATTACCCGAAACAAGATTCTCTACCGTTAAAGCCGAAAGCCGAAACAAGAATCTCTTTCGGGATTCGGGATTCGGGATTCTTTCGGCATTCTTTCGGCATTCTTTCGGGTTTTTTGGGGGGGAAAATGCCTCCGTCTTTCAGGACTCCTGGAGGAGGCATTTTCCCACCTAATAAGCCCAAAATTGGTGGGGACCTTCCTCTAACCCTTCTCTAACAACCACCCAAGTTTCAGACAGATTGGACTTTGGGGGGCCATGTTATGGCCCCCCAAAGCAGGTCCCCCCATCCTCCCATAAGAAAGCGAAGGAGCAGCATATTGTTAGCATGCTGCTGCTGATCTTTCTTCATTATTTCCTATGGGGAAAAAATGAAGAGGCAGGCTTCCTTTGCCAGGGGTGGCATTTTGCATGCAAAATGCCCCCTTACCCTCAGGGGCCCTTCTCCCACCCCACCCCGTACAGCCCCACACAAACCCAATTCCCCCCCAGCTGCCACACACAGACCCAAATCCCCACATTAGCCCCTCACAGACCCAAATCCACCCCCACCTGCCCCACACCCATAACCCCAGGAAGAGGCTGGCAAAGGCCAGCCCTCTCCCTTTGTTCCCTATGCTGGGAACTTCTAAACTCTCTTTCCCTGGGCAATTCTGCACAGCCCAGGGGTGCCACAATGGTGGGCACACTTCTGAGTGCCAGCTGGTCCCTGTGAAAGAGCACCTGAACCACAGACACCCTCCCTCAAATTCCCCCACCACCTACAGAGATGGCTGGCCAGCCAGCCCCATTGTTCCCTATGATGGGAACCAACTGCACAACAAAGAATAAAACACGAACACAAAATAAAGTTTTTTAAAAATTATATTCTCCCTTCCAAAGTACAAGTAGGCAAAGCATTATGACACATTACACCAGCAGTCCCCCACACAGAAAAATTAAAACAAAACTCACTTAACATCAGAGAATCACAAAGCATGATTCCTGTCAAAAACACTTTATTTCTTGAACAGCTTTAGGTTACACAGCAGGGGGGAACACCAAAGGGCATGGCAGCACTATCTTACACAAAAATAACACAACTCACTTCACATCAGAGAATCACAAAGCACAATTCCTGTTAAAAACACTTTATTTCTTGAACAGCTTTAGGTTACACAGCAGGGGGGAACACCAAAGGGCATGGCAGCACTATCTTACACAAAAATAACACAACTCACTTAACATCAGAGAATCACAAAAACACAATTCCTGGCAAAAACACTTTATTTCTTGAACAGCTTTAGGTTACACAGTAGGAGGGCACAACAGGGCATGATAGCAATGTACTACAAAAAATAATACAACCCACTTCATTGTTTTTGACAGCAATTGTGTTTGTGTGATTCTCTGATGTGAGTTGTGTTATTTTTGTGTAGTACACTGCTCTGCTCTGTGGTGCCTTCCTACTGTGTAACCTAAAGCAGTTACAGTGCTTTTGACAGCAATTTTTTGGGGTGATTCTTTAATGTGAAGTGAGTTGTGTTATTTTTGTGTAAGATACTGCTGCCATGCCCTTTGGTGCGCCTCCCTGCTGTGTATCCTAAAGCTGTTCAAGAAATAAAGTGTTTTTGACAGGAATTGTGCTTTTGTGATTCTCTGATGAGCACCTGAACCACAGACATTGCAAAATGCCCCCCAGCCCTCTGGGGCCCTTCTCCCACCCTTCCTCCCACCCCCCACCAAGGCTCAGACTGCTCCCACTTGGGGGGGCCATTTCATGGCCTCCCCAAGTAGGTCCTCTCAGCCCCTAAAGTCCACCCCTTACAGCCCCACACAAACCCAATTCCCCCCCAGCTGCCACACACAGACCCAAATCCCCACATTAGCCCCTCACAGACCCAAATCCACCCCCACCTGCCCTACACCCATAACCGCAGGAACAGGCTGGCAAAGGCCAGCCCTCTCCCTTTGTTCCCTATGCTGGGAACTTCTAAACTCTCTTTCCCTGGGCAATTCTGCACAGCCCAGGGGTGCCACAATGGTGGGCACACTTCTGAGTGCCAGCTTGTCCCTTTGAAAGAGCACCTGAACCACAGACACCCTCCCTCAAATTCCCCCACCACCTACAGAGATGGCTGGCCAGCCAGCCCCATTGTTCCCTATGATGGGAACCAACTGCACAACAAAGAATAAAACAAGAACAACACAAAATAAAGTTTTTAAAAAATTATATTCTCCCTTCCAAAGTACAAGTAGGCAAAGCAGTATGACACATTACACCAGCAGTCCCCCACACAGAAAAATTAAAACAAAACTCACTTAACATCAGAGAATCACAAAGCATGATTCCTGTCAAAAACACTTTATTTCTTGAACAGCTTTAGGTTACACAGCAGGGGGGAACACCAAAGGGCATGGCAGCACTATCTTACACAAAAATAACACAACTCACTTAACATCAGAGAATCACAAAAACACAATTCCTGGCAAAAACACTTTATTTCTTGAACAGCTTTAGGTTACACAGTAGGAGGGCACAACAGGGCATGATAGCAATGTACTACAAAAAATAATACAACCCACTTCACCGTTTTTGACAGCAATTGTGTTTGTGTGATTCTCTGATGTGAGTTGTGTTATTTTTGTGTAGTACACTGCTTTCCTGCTCTGTGGTGCCTTCCTACTGTGTAACCTAAAGCAGTTACAGTGCTTTTGACAGCAATTTTTTGGGGTGATTCTTTAATGTGAAGTGAGTTGTGTTATTTTTGTGTAAGATACTGCTGCCATGCCCTTTGGTGCGCCTCCCTGCTGTGTATCCTAAAGCTGTTCAAGAAATAAAGTGTTTTTGACAGGAATTGTGCTTTTGTGATTCTCTGATGTTAAGTGAGTTGTGTTTTAATTTTTCTGTGTGGGGGACTGCTGGTGTAATGTGTCATAATTCTTTGCCTACTTGTACTTTGAAAGGGAGAAAATAATTTTTAAAAAACTTTATTTTGTGTTCGTGTTTTATTCTTTGTTGTGCAGTTGGTTCCCATCATAGGGAACAATGGGGCTGGCTGGCCAGCCATCTCTGTAGGTGGTGGGGGAATTTGAGAGAGGGTGTCTGTGGTTCAGGTGCTCTTTCACAGGGACCAGCTGGCACTCAGAAGTGTGCCCACCATTGTGGCACCCCTGGGCTGTGCAGAATTGCCCAGGGAAAGAGAGTTTAGAAGTTCCCAGCATAGGGAACAAAGGGAGAGGGCTGGCCTTTGCCAGCCTCTTCCTGGGGTTATGGGTGTGGGGCAGGTGGGGGTGGATTTGGGTCTGTGAGGGGCTAATGTGGGGATTTGGGTCTGTGTGTGGCAGCTGGGGGGGAATTGGGTTTGTGTGGGGCTGTAAGGGGTGGACTTTAGGGGCTGAGAGGACCTACTTGGGGAGGCCATGAAATGGCCCCCCCAAGTGGGAGCAGTCTGAGCCTTGGTGGGGGGTGGGAGGAAGGGTGGGAGAAGGGCCCCAGAGGGCTGGGGAGCATTTTGCATGCAAAATGCCACCCCTGGCAACACAAGCCTCCCCCAGCTGTCAGTGGTAGAGATGAGAGCAGAGCACCTACTTGGGGAGGCCATGAAATGCCCCCCCAAGTGGGAGCAGGCTGAGCCTTGGTGGGGGGTGGGAGGGGGGGTGGGAGAAGGGCCCCAGAGGGTTGGGGGGCATTTTGCATGCAAAATGCCACCCCTGGCAACACAAGCCTCCCCCAGCTGTCAGTGGTAGAGATTAGAGCACCTACTTGGGGAGGCCATGAAATGGCCCCCCCAAGTGGGAGCAGGCTGAGCCTTGGTGGGGGGTGGGAGGAGGGGTGGGAGAAGGGCCCCTGAGGGCTGGGGGGCATTTTGCATGCAAAATGCCACCCCTGGCAAAGGAAGCCTGCTTCTTCATTTTTTCCCCATAGGAAATAATGAAGAAAGATCAGCAGCCGCATGCTAACAATATGCTGCTCCTTCGCTTTCTTATGGGAGGATGGGGGGACCTGCTTTGGGGGGCCATAACATGGCCCCCCAAAGTCCAATCTGTCTGAAACTTGGGTGGTTGTTAGAGAAGGGTTAGAGGAAGGTCCCCACCAATTTTGGGCTTATTCGGTGGGAAAATGCCTCCTCCAGACGTCCTGGAAGACGGAGGCATTTTCCCATAGAAAAGCCGAAAGAAAGCCGAAAGAATCCCGAAACGTTTCGGCTTTTTTCTTTCGGCTACCCGAAACGTTTCGGCATTCCCCGAAACGTTTCGGCATTCCCCGAAAGAAGCCGAAACACTTTTGTTTCGGCATTCTTTCGGCATTCTGAATGCCGAAACGCACATCCCTAGTAGACAGTATACATTTTTCTCCGCAAGACACTCTACTCTATCACGTATTGATATGATCTGGGCCTCAAAGGACTTAGTGCTCTGGACTAAGGATGTTGAAATAATGCCTATGGTAGGCTCAGATCATAATCCAATTATGTGGAAGTTTGGGAAAAGAAACAAGAGGAGAGGATGGAGAATAAATGAGGATTTGCTACAGGAGGGAGAAAATATGGAGATGTTGAGAAGGGAAACTAAGTTCTTCATACAACACAACATGAATCGAGAAGTACCAACCAATAAGGTTTGGGATGCATACAAAGCAGTAATTAGAGGCATACTAATGGACTTAAACGGAAGAGCCCGAAAGAAACAAGAGGAGAAGAGACAGGAGATTATGGAGAAAATAAAAGCCAAAGAAATACAATTAAAGAAAAGACCAGGGAAAAAGAAAATTTATCAGGATATTAAAATTCTTCAAGAGCAGTTGACGGCAATGAATAATAGAGAATAGGAATGGAATTTGAAAAGAATGAATCAAAAGTCGTTTGAAGGTGCAAATAAACCTGGGAAATATTTGGCATGGCAATTGAAGAAGAGAAAAGAAAAAAAAGATAATAAATAAAATATGTGAGGACAATAAAGTGCATCTGGAACAGACTGCCATTAGTAGAGCCTTTTACAAATTCTACGCCAAATTGTATGGGAAAAAGAAGTGAAAAAAGATTCAATAGCGACATACTTGGGAAAAGTAAAACTCCCAATAATTTCGGAAGACTGGAGAGCTAAATTAAACTGTGAAATAACAGAGGAAGAGATAAGGAAAGCAATACAGTCAACAAATTTGGGAAAAGCGCCAGGGCCTGATGGACTTACAGCAAAATTTTATAAGGTAATGGCCAATGAGCTGGCGCCATTTTTAAAAGAGGTGATCAATGGTGTCTTGAGAGATCAAAGAACTCCAGATACTTGGAGTGAAGCTAATATATCATTGATCCCCAAAGAGGGACAGGACTTGACTAACGTTCAAAATTATAGACCCATTTCCTTACTTAACAATGACTACAAGATCTTTGCGAAGATCTTGGCAGAGAGGCTAAAGGGATGGTTAGCTGAGGCTATTGGGGAAGAACAAGCAGGTTTTTTACCAAATAGACAAATCAGAGACAATTTAAGGACAGTTATAAATGCTATTGAATACTATGACAGGCGTTGTGATAAAGAGGTTGGTTTCTTCTTTGTAGACGCCGAAAAAGCATTTGATAATCTGAACTGGGACTTTATGTTTGCAACTATGGAACAGCTACAAATGGGAGAAAGATTCATAAGAGCAGTTAAAGAAATTTACAGAGACCAAAGTGCAGCAATTGTGGTGAATGATGAGGCGACTAAGAAACTGACTATAGGGAAAGGTACAAGACAAGGTTGCCCGTTGTCTCCACTGTTGTTTATTTTGGTATTGGAAATTCTGATGATACAGATCCGAGAAGACAATGCAATCCGTGGAATAAAGATAAAGGACTTTTCCTATAAGGTCAGAGCATTTGCAGATGATATAATGTTAATTGTGGAAGATCTAATTGAAAACATGCCTAAGGTAATAGATAAAATTAAAGAGTTTGGAAACTTGGCAGGTTTTTACGTAAATAAAAAGAAATCAAAGATATTATGCAAAAATATGACTAAACAAAAACAACAGTTATTAACGGAAATAACTGACTGTGAAGTAACAAGCAAGGTAAAATATCTGGGAATCGAACTGACTGCAAAAAATATAGATCTATTTAAGAACAATTATGAGAAATTATGGACTCAAATAGAGCAGGACTTGATCAAGTGGAATAGATTGAACTTGTCATGGCTGGGAAGAATTGCAGCAGTTAAGATGAATGTTTTGCCAAGAGTGATGTTTTTGTTACAGACAATACCAATTATTCGGGACTCTAAACAATTTGAAAAATGGCAGAGGAAAATATCGGAGTTTGTGTGGGCAGGCAGGAAGCCTAGGGTGAAAATGAAAGTGTTGCAGGATACAAAAGAAAGGGGTGGAATGCAACTGCCCAACCTGAGACTTTACTATGATGCAATCTGTCTGGTATGGTTGAAAGATTGGATGAAGCTGAAAAATCGCAAATTGCTGGCCTTAGAGGGATACAAAAAACTGTTCGGATGGCATGCATATTTATGGTATGATAAAGTGAAAGCAGATTCTATGTTTTTGCACTACTATATTCGGAGAAGCCTCTTCACAGTTTGGAAGAAATATAAAGATTACCTACAGGAAGGAATTCCCTCCTGGGTGGTTCCATATGAAGTAATTGATCCAAGAACGGTCGATAATGAGCAACAGTGTTTAACGTATAAGGAGATAACTCAAATAGAATTTTCTAAAACTAGAATAAAGACACAACAAGAGTTGTCCCCAAACTATGATTGGTTTCAATACAGACAAATCAGAGATCTTTATTATTCGGACTGTGCGAGGGGAGGAATAAGAATGGAGAACTCAGAATTAGAGAAAGTAATTCTACAAGGAGACAAAAAGGAAATTTCAAAGGTTTATAAAGTGTTGTTAAAATGGTATACTGAAGATGAGGCAGTTACAGTGCAAATGGTGAAGTGGGCTATAAACTTTAACAAAGAAATAACAATGGAGGCGTGGGAATACTTGTGGAAAAATACGTTGAAGACTACGACATGCACTAATATTAAAGAGAATGTTTATAAAATGATCTATCGTTGGTATCTGACACAAAAGAAAATTGTGCTAGGGAATTTGAATATGTCTAACAAATGCTGGAAGTGTAGAAAACATGAGGGATCTCTGTACCATATGTGGTGGACTTGTGAGGTAGCTAGGCAGTACTGGGGGGAAATAATAAAAGTAATGAGTGAGATTTTACAATTTCAAGTTAATAAGAACCCAGAACTCCTGCTACTGAACTTGGGAATGCAAGATATGCCAGCACAATACAGGACATTGTTATTCTATATGACAGCAGCAGCTAGACTTTTGTATGCGCAGAAGTGGAAAGTACAAGAGGTGCCAACCATTGAGGACTGGATCTACAAATTGCTGTACATGGCGGAGATGGATAAAATGACAAGAAAATTGAGAGACCTTGACCCAGGGCAGTTTAACAAGGACTGGGAGAAGCTGAAACAATATCTGGTGAAAAAATGGGAGGTGGGTGGAGAACTGTGGCAGTTTGAAAATTACTGAAACACAATATAAGAAGAGGGAAGTGACTATACCAAGGGGTGGAGAGTTAACTGAATAATTCTAAGCAAATATCATATTGGATTATTATATAGGGTATTAGTAGTGCTATTATTATAAGAAATATAAGGATAGAAACTAAATCAAATATCTTTCTGATGGTAAATAATAATTGTACAAGGGTGAATGGATATATATTAGCATATGATATGTGGATATAATAGATTGACTTATGTTAAATGAATATATGAATGGATTACTTCAGTTAGATGGCTCTATAATGGAGAAATTAGATAATTAAAATGGATAAGACATGTAAAAGGAAGTAAGGAGCAATATATATAGAATATAAGTCAAATTGATTGATTTATTATGAATGTATGTAATGTTTATAGAAGTACTAGAAAATATGTATAAGGTGGGGCAAATTGTTTGTCCCATATTGAAGAGAGTAGAAAGAGTAAGATAGAGTATAGGTTATTAAAATGAAAATTATTAGCATTAGGGAAGAAGATAGGTTAAGAGAGTCCTATTCATTTGTAAGGGAAAGGAATCAGAAATAGCACAATTATGACAGATAAGCTTAGAAGAATTTGAAAGTATATTATAATAAATATAGTAAAGTTGATATGAGTAAAGGGAAAATAGATGAGGGGTTGGAAAACTGTTGGAAGTCAATAAAAGGGGGGGAATGGGAGGGGGTTAGAATTGGAAATTTAAGGGAATGTGAGTGTAAATGATTTGATATGTTTCTAATCCAATAAAAAAAATTTTTTTAAAAAAAAGTTTCAAAACCACCTTGTGGTTGAGTGTTACATTTTAAAAAAAGCTTGGGGTATCCTGCCATCCCAGCCAGTGGCATAAGCCACTTAGGCTGGTGGCAGCCGTTTGCCTCCCTGGAAAGATGGGGGCAGGGAATTCAGCCCTTCATACGGGGCTTAGCTGCTGGGGGCGGAGTTTCGAGGCATTAGCTGCCTCTCTGCCCCCAAAGCTCAGTCTTGCCTCATGCTCGGCCTAAGCTCCTCACCCTATTTCAGTGTGGGACTAGCCGGTCGCCTTTGATGGGGCCAGGTAGGAATTTTTTATCTCTCTTTCCCTTATTGGCATTGGGATGGGAGTTTTTTCGCCTACCTCGCACTGGGAGACAGGTGGGGTTAATTGGCTTGGTGGGTCTGAGTTAAGGTCCCAGGAGCAGGATTTCAGTTAGGGAAAATCTGTAGCGGGCTGGTGAGCACCCTTGGCACCTCCCCATTGGTGGGGAATTGGGGTCTTTCAGGAGCGGCTGGCTGCTGTACAGCCCAGCTGCGAGGTCAGACACCCTGGGTGGGGAACCCTGGACAAGCCAGTCTCTCCCCGCTGCCGTACGGCCAGGTGGGGGAGCTTTACAGGGGTGAACCACTCCGCCTGGCTAGGCCAGGACCCAGCCATTTGGTGGATGGCTTGCACCCGGGGCAGCGGGTGCTCGCCCAGACAGGTCAGGGTGGGGTCGAAAATTGACCCCAGGGTCTGACCTGTACTGCTAGATAGGCCCTTGCCGTAGTTGATGTTTGTTGTTGTCATTTTAATAAAGCAGCCCGTTTTATACCCAAAGCTTTGTGTCTGTCTCTCATTCCGACTAGGGGGGGAAATCTCTGTCATAAATTCTACCTACTAATAAAATTAATTTTTGCTTGTCTAAATTAGATCCAAATTGTAGTTTCCACCACTTGGATGGGCCATTCTCAAACATGAGCTTTTGCAAGCTCAAGCTCTCACTATCCCAGCAAGATGGAAACATGGTAAGGGCTCCAAGAAATCGATGTGGATGCACAGAGAGCTCCAGAATAAGCTAAGGGAGAAAAAGGAAATGTTCAGGAAATGGCGAGAAGGACAGACCTCTAAAGATGAGTATATGAGGGTTGCTAGGTACTGCAGATCAGCCATCAGAGAGGCCAAAGCTCAGTACGAGCTGGGTCTGGCCAGGAGGGCTCGCTACAATAAGAAAAACTTCTACAGATATGTGAGAAGCAAACGCAAGGTAAAAGAGGCAATTGGACTGCTGTTGGAAGTAGATGGAGAAACTCTGATGCAGGACAGAGAAAAAGCAGACAGGCTTTTTTGCCTCTGTTTTCTCCCTGAAGAACTCAGGCACATCTAGAGATAGTAGAAAATGTGGCAGGACACCTGAGTGGCTAATTGACATTGACAGAGAGGTAGTGGAGAGGCATCTGGCTGCACTGCATGAATACAAATCCCCTGGGCCAGATGGGGTGCACCCAAGAGTGCTGAAAGAACTTTCCAGAGAACTTGCAGAACCCCTGTCCATCATCTTCAAGGCCTCCTGGAGGACTGGGGATGTGCCACAAGATTGGAGAAGAGAGAATGTTATCCCAATCTTTAAGAAAGGGAGGAAGGATGACCTGGGATACTACAGGCCGGTCAGTCTGACTTCTGTTGCTGGGAAGATATTAGAACAGATTTTAAAGGGATCAGTCTGTAAGCATCTGAAGGACCACTCAGTGATCCGGGGAAGTCAGCATGGTTTTGTTCCTAACAGATCTTGCCAGACCAACCTGGTTTCTTTCTTTGATCAAGTGACCAGCTTACTGGATTGGGGGAACTCTGTTGACGTGATTTATCTGGATTTCAGTAAAGCTTTTGATAAGGTCCCCCATGACATTCTGATGGGCAAACTGGAAGACTGTGGAGTAGACTATAGGATAGTTCGGTGGATAGGGAACTGGTTGGAGGACCGCACTCAAAGAGTGGTGGTCAACGGCGTTTCATCACATTGGAGGGAGGTGTCCAGTGGGGTGCCGCAGGGCTCGGTTTTGGGCCCGGTACTTTTCAATATTTTTACCAATGATCTGGATGAAGGAGTGGAAGGGCTGCTCATTAAATTTGCTGATGATACCAAATTGGGAGCGGTAGCAAACACCCAAGAAGATAGAATTAAAATTCAACAAGACCTGAATACTCTGGAGAAGTGGGCAGCTGTGAATAGGATGCAATTCAACAAAGACAAGTGCACAGTATTACATCTGGGCCACAAAAATAAGAAGCACAAATACTGGATGGGGGATACACTTCTGGGCAGTAGTATATGTGAAAGGGATCTTGGGGTAAGAGTGGACTGTAAACTGAATATGAGCAGTCAGTGTGATGCAGTAGCAAAAAAGGCTAATTCAATCCTGGGTTGTATCAAAGGGGCCATAGCATCGAAATCGCAGGAGGTCATAGCCCCTCTCTATACTGCCTTGGTCAGGCCACACCTGGAGTATTGTGTGCAGTTCTGGAGGCCTCACTTCAAAAAGGATGTGGACAAAATCGAGAGGGTGCAGAGGAGAGCGACGAGGATGATCAGGGGTCTGCAGACTGAGCCCTACGAGGAAAGGCTAAGGGCCTTGGGAATGTTTAGTTTGGAGAAGAGGAGGTTGAGGGGGGACATGATTGCTCTCTTTAAATATTTGAAAGGCTGTCATTTGGAGCAGGGCAAAGAGCTGTTCCAGTTGGCAGCAGAGGGTAGAACGCGAAGCAATGGGCTAAAACTACATGCACAAAGGTACCGGCTGGATATTAGGAAAAACTTTTTCACGGTCAGAGTAGTTCAAAAGTGGAATCAGCTGCCTAGGGAGGTGGTGAGCTCCCCTTCACTGGCAGTTTTCAAGAAGAGGCTGGATGAATACTTGTCAGAGATGCTTTAGGCTGATCCTGCACTGGGCAGGGGGTTGGACTAGATGGTCTGTATGACCCCTTCCTACTCTATGATTCTATGATTCTAGATCTGCTTCTGTTGGCTTTCTCTGCTTCATACTGTTTATGCTACTTTCTTCATTTTAGAAGCTTGGCAATAAAGCTTTTGAAGAAAAAAACAATGATGCTTAGAGAATAAACACAAAGTGCATGATTCATAATCTGATCTCGTTTTTAATTTGCTCTCTCTATTCATGTATTGTTTGTGTTTTCAGTGAGGAAGTACAGCACTAGTCAGATTAGCAATCCAAATGACAGTGAAACACACAAAAGGACTTCCCACTGTAAGAAAAATGATGTAGGTTTTCACCTGACATTTGTTCTTATCAGAGATCAGAATAAAACATGTAATTTAGTTGCCTAGGCAGAGATGAGAAGTAAATCTCTATGCACTCTTCTCAGCTCCCTGGTATCAATTAGGGCTCCTTCATGAATTCATACTTCAGTGCAAGCTATTCTTTGGAAGTCTTTTGTTTTGAACTAAACACCCATATGTAGGGAAGAAAAAAATATTTGTCTGTGTATGACTGCTTGTAGACCTAGAAAATTTCACGGTTTAGAAGAACCAGAATCTAAGGGCAATATGTTGCATATTTTATTGCATATATAATTTGTTTCAAACAAATTCTCTTTTTTTTAACATCATCAGATGTTTGCCGAACTACTGTGAACATGGAGGAAAATGTTCTCAGTCCTGGATAACATTCTACTGTGATTGCAGTGAAACAGATTACACAGGAACAACTTGTCATAACTGTAAGTATGCCAGAGAGGCAGAAAGAAAGGTGGCAGAGGTGTGAGGATTTCATGGCGGGGGTAGGGTGTTCAGCAAAACAGAAAAGCCTTCTTTGGAAGAACATTTTGTGAGGAGGCAAAAATTTAAAACAACTTACTCCCAGCACTGTTTTTAGAGATAAATCTCACTGTATTAAATGTTGCCTACTGGTACATAGGTGGACAAGGGATTGTGCCATTAACCTCATATTATCTTCTCAACTTCAATCTAATGAGAAGACAAATGAGAAAGACCTGGTTTCCCCTATCCTTCCCTCCTGTAAGAAAACACACGCAAAGACACACACAGGGTGCTGTTCAGCAGTCTGTTCTATAATGCTAAAGGCAAAGTTAATGGGCTGGCTAGAATCCAAACGGTTTTTTAAAAAGATATGTGCTCTCCTCTGCCACCCCAGCAGTATACAAATATCTACTCCATCAGTAACCGAAGACTGTGTTCAATAGCAAAAGGCAAACTGGCAAACCAAAAGGGGAAAAAACCCATAGCTCTTCTTCCGATGTCATTGTCTTGCTCTTTTAAATGAATGGCATTGTGTGTGTGTGTGTGTGTGTGTGTGTGTGTGCGTGCATGCATGCATGTGTGCATGGGCTGCCAAAGTTGTGTTGCATGAATATACTATAGAGAAAACATCTCCCCCCTCACCCATGAGCTGCCTCCGCAATCATGTACCCATTTTTTAAAATAAATGTTACAATTCGGAAAGTATTCTTGGACTATCTTGTGAAAGTAATCTATGTTTGAACTAGACCTAGGCTACAGTGTTTCAGATCTTATTTTTCACATGGCATTGCAATTTCATTTTATTGGAAACAGATGCATGTTCCAAAGAAGCACTTCCAAGGCTAAGATCACTGCAATTCAATTTGTGCCACCTACAAAATACCCTTTCTTTTTATTAAACTGTCCTCTTGATGCAGGGGGAAAAATCAATGCAGTAATGCTAGAAAGATGTAACTGCTGCTCTACTAAATTTTCTGGATACCTAAACTGGGGCATTGTCCCTGAGAGCTCACAAACATCCTCCCTTTTCCTTATTTTTTTTCTCATCTCCTTTATTGTTTTGCATTTTCCTGGTGTACAAAAGAAACTGTCCATGAAGCTGTTATAGAGAAGAAAAGATGCACAAACATGTAGTGTAGATTAGGCAGTTTTAAAGCAAGCAATTGGGTCTCTTCTTTTCTGTCTGTGATAGATATGTTGTTGTTTTGTTTGCTATATTTGAGATAAACAAAGATCCATCATCGATACACTCCCCAATTCATGAAGCAATATGTATTTCACAAGGGTGAAATCTGAAGCTACATGAAGCCTTAGCCTTGCCAAAACTAATCAAGTTTGGTCAGTACCTAGTGAACAAACGTAACACAGGAAGCTGCCTTATACTGAACTTTGGTCCATCGAAGTCAGTATTGTCTGCTGAGACTGGCAGTGGCTTTCCAGGATCTCAGGTAGAGGTCTTTCACATCAACTATTGCCTGGTCTTTTTAAACAGGAAATGCCAGCGATTAAACTTGGGGTCTTCTGCATGCCAAATATATGCTCTGGGACTGCCTGGGAACCCTATTCATGCAGCCTTCAGTTCTCTGGAAGAAAAGCAGGAAGAATATCAATGTAATATAATACAATGCAGTACAACAATGCAGTAGACATTTTATTTGTTGCATCTGTAATAGTTAGAGACCACATGGTATATTTGACAGAGTGTTGTAATATATCTATCACACTTGTACCTAGTTCTTCTTTTAAGGATCAGAAAACAGAATAACTGGATTATTTCCCTTTTTTCTTGCAACATCCCAATGAGGTATGCTATCTACAATGGAGATGACTATTTCAGGATCACTGTCTGACAGTGCCACCCTAAGCAGAGTTCTGTTCTTCTGAGCTGAATGACCTCCATGAGTGTAATTTTGTTTAGGATAGCTGAATGTTAGCTTCATAGACACCCAGATTGTTCAACTTGGTCCTGCTGGTCCATTTCCAAAAGTTGTGTGCAAAACAAAACAAAGAAGCCAGAAATACACCCTGAAATTGCTGTTTCATTTTGTTAAAGCAGCTTCCAGAACAATGACTCAAATCTGGAAAACTGAGTTATAATTGCATACTCCTACCAAAAAGTGTGTGTGTTTCATTTATGTTCTTACTTTGCAGCAGCAGCAGCAGGCAGGCACTGGGTTCTTATGGCAGCATCTTGTTTTCCTGAACAGCATTCACCAGTTGGAGAGAGCCCTTACAGTATCAGTTAACTCTATTGGCAGAAGGGGGAATGTGCTCAATGTACATGAGAACCCTCACTGCTTATCAGATTTGGAAACATTTGGAAGAAGCAATAAACAGACTTCAATCATAGGCTGCAATTCAAAAGATGCTTCCCCGGGAGTAGTACAAGTAAATATGGCACTACAAAAAAGAAAAAAAAGTGAACATAAAGCAGGATTGTTTTAATGTCGCCGCCTCTGCACCGCTATCCCTTTGCCAAGCAGTTTTTTGCCATAGAATGTGCCCACCAACACTCTTCTTCTTCAGGGTTCATTGTTTTGTGTGTGTGTTTAGTGTAATTGAAGAAAAACTCACTGGATTGATGGTTTAGAGGGAGGACTGTGTTCTGTGAGATTTTGGTACTGTTAAGTACAAAAACAGCTGTCCCAAAGAGCTTGGAACCAGCATAGCAAATAACAGTGCTGAAACTCCTGATAATGAGGCGGGGGGGGGGGGACAAAGGGATTAGATCTGAGCTGGTGACACTCCATCTGTTAAAAAAACAGTGCTTAATTGGTTCGGAACTCAAGATTCAAAACTGAAACAGATTTTTTTTCATTGCACACTCCTAATTTCCAACAACTTTCCTGCTACTCTATATCAGTTGAACAGGTGTTGGAGCTGGCCCAGTAAAGGCTGGTATTTAGAAATAACTAGAAAGTCCTTGGTTCATCTAAACTACCTCCACAGACTTGTGAAGTAGAAGGGTAGAATAGAAATACCATAAATAAATCAAATGTAAAACACTGATACAACTTCTTAGGTTAAAAACTGAAGTATAACACTAAGATAACAGTTCAATGAGAAATGGCTTTCTTGCTGCCCTGTATCCTCCCTGAAGATTATCTCATTGGGGATATTGGCTATGTGTGTACATGTGTTTCAAAACCTTAGACCCATTCTGTTCCCAAGATGAAAGATCCGCATCTCTTTCTGCCATCAAATACTCATTTTCCCCTGCTTTACCACTTTCTCTAAATCCTCTTGTGTAGCTTTCACTCCTGGAGACATCTGCTCTCGTGTTTATCCTACTTCCACAACTGACCTTCATTTATTCAATTAGCTCTCCCTCTGATCCCATAGATTTTCTTTAAATTCTCTACCTTTCCAATGATGTAAAGTGATGTCAGTATGGCCAAATGTCTTGCCATGAGATATCTAACAAAACTTACTTCAATCCCTAATATTTGTCTTGGTGCTTGCTATATCTTTTATATGTAAAAATATCTCTTTTTGTTGCTGCCAGAGGGATGTTTTTTTGCAATTGATCAGTGGAATTTCCATTATAGCATATGTAGAATATCAGTACCATTTCATAAATGGAAATTTATCCTACAGGAAATGTCAACATTTAAACATTCATTGTGGTTCCACATTGGAATGAAATGCTTAAATGTTACAATATTCAGGTATTCTGAACTTTCTGTTTTTTGACTTCCTTAAAAGATTACATACGTTTCGTTCAATCTGGGATCTTATTTCATCTCCCAAACTATATTTTTCAACTGAGATATTTTTCATTGGGCTATTTTAATTGTCTCCATGCAACACAAATCTAATTATCCTGATGGGAGTTCTTTATAAATTCCATCAGCATACCCTGGCTACATCTGCCAATGTGCTGATCCTTACAATTAAAAAGTTTTTCAAGGAACAGCCATGATTATATTTTATTTAAGAATAGCAAACTGCGTTCCATGGAAATGCTTGCTGAAGGAATTTGTGGACTGGAGCTTATCCTTCCTTCCCCTTCCTATCCCAAAGCTCCTGTCTGAAGTTCAGGAGACCATTATGAACAATGGTCTCCTGAACTTCAGATTTCAGAACAATGGTCTCCCTTCAGAACAATGGTATCCTGAACTTCAGGAGCTTGTCCCAAAGCTCCTGTCTGAAGTTCAGGAGACCATTATGAGCAAAATGCACAACAGTATGAGGGGCTGCAATGAGAAGGGGGTATCAGACTGAATGAAATTTCCTCCTTCATTAGGTACTATTATGACTCTCTTCTACAAAGTCTTCCTTTAACAGAGAGCAGTTCCTTTAAACAAAGGAAGGCTTTCGCCCATCTGATGTTGTCAGGAAAAAGGAATTCTCTATCAGAAGAAGCCTTTCTCCCTTGAAGGATGACTTAGCAGAAAAAGAGTCATAGGATCCAACCTATTGTTATGCCAAAGCAGGAGATAATGTCACTCAGTTCCCCTTCCTCACCATTGACCCCATATTACAGTGAAGTTTGTTCAAGAGTGCCCTCCAAACTTTACATAGTACCTGAAGGATCATAGTGGGCTACTAGGAGGAAGGACAAGGATGGAAAAGATCTGTTCCATCATCTCATTCAGCAAAGTTTTTCTGTTGGATCCAAACCAATCTGTGTTACTTAGACCCAAACTAGACATTACATTTTTAAAAAAAGAATTGGATCTGAGCTCCCTGGACTGTACCCTGGCTCCACACAGCCACACACCAGCTGTGGAAATTATCAGTTTTAAAATAAAGTAGAGCCCAATTGAGCTTGGAATTATCGCAAAGAGGGAGGAAGGATTCTTGACTTCTTTTCAATGCTTTCTACAGTCCAGAAATGGTGCTTGGGGGAGTTATTTCCACTTTTTTGACTACTTCACACATACTCAGCATACTGCACACTGTATAGGCCAAAAGGAGGGGGAATAACTCCCCTTCCCTAGCAACATTTCTGCTATGCGGGTCCAGGAAAAGAGAGAGTCAAGCCTGGGGAACCTAGACTTGTCTCTTTAAAAAATGTAATGTCTAGTTTGGCTCTTAGTTGCTGTTGTTGTCACATTGTATAAGTGTGAAAGCAAACACTTCTCTAGCTACTTTTTCATGATGTTAGCCGTAAGGCGTCCAAGTCGGCTGGGAAGTACCAGTGTAAGTAGGGATGCTGTAAATTAAGTTTATTTATGTAAGAAAACAATCTTGATACAAGGAAAAAAATAAGCCCAGAAGATGCAGACACCAGTTTTTGACAGACTTTTAACATGACTGTTATCGTTCACACTGCACAGCCTGTGCTTGTCTCTTGATTGTTGTCACCTAGATGGCTCCTTGGCCTGCAAGCATGTCATGCACTTCAGGATGTGATACTATTCTATGTATAGAAGGCATTCAGACCATAAAAAAACTGTCCATGTGGCCACAGAAAGGTACATGTTTGTGGCAGCTATGGGTTTCAACTCCCTGCGTATCCATGCAGAGGCACTTAATCATACAGCTGGCATTTCCATATGATCGTGGCCAAATCGTGAGGCTCTTGATGGTCTTGCATAGTACCGGAAGCCACCACAGAGGAGGTGTTATCTGCAAGAATAAACTGTGTGAAAAACTTCTCATTAGTTTCTTCAAAACATATATTAATTTATTTAGAGCTGATAGTGTCACTAACCATAGTATCTTTGTTAGTACTTGGAATAACTTTGTTAAATTTCCAACGGTTGACTAGGAATTTGTCTGTGCTTTTGACATCTTATTAGTGACACTAAGAGATACTTTGAAGACAATTCTTATTCTACAAAGATATAAACCTTTGTAATTTGTAATATAAAATATATTATGCCTTATGACACAATAACATAAAGATGTTTAAAACTGCCCAGCCCCATTTCTTTTAAAAAGTGAGCTTTTTGTAGCCTTCTGTTATTTTTGTTCTTGAATAATTTTGGAATTCCTCACTTTGACAACTGCTGCTGAGCCAGCTGTGCTCTGCTAGTTTTTGTTTCCCTCTCCTTTTTTCCCAATCAATGCAGCATATGTGAATTTTTTTGAAACCCTGCTTGAAGTATGAAGCCTTGGTTCCACCTGTGTGGATAATATGTCAAAATGGCAGTCATCCCATTGTGAGGAGAACTGTGGAAGTGAAGCAAACACATTCTATAATGTGAAAGCTATAAATAAGCATTTGTTTCATACATGAACAGTTTATCTCATTGTTTCTCTCCCTGTGTCTCACAAACACATGCAGCTGCCTTATTTTGAGGCAGACCATTGATCTGTCACAGTCAATACTGTCTACTCTGAGTAGTCTTTCACACCGTTTACTGCATGATCCTTTTAATTGGAGATGCAGGTGCTGGGATGGAGCCTTGAGCTTTCTGTATGCAAAACAGATGCTCTTCTACTTAGACACACCCAAACATTAATTAATCCAATCATATAGTCCCATCTACAAGCAGTTATATTTACTTCCCAGATTATTATCACATGATTGATTGTTTGAAACAACTATCATGTTCCAGCAGGATATCTGTGATCAAATACTAAAGTTCCAATTTATAAACATATATGTTATAAATTGAAGACAAGTGTGCTAACTGACTCATCAACGTGCAGCCCAAACCTCTGGACCTAGAAACGTGAAATTTGGGCAGGACTTTCCTTTTGTGATGTAGGGGCTCACTAAGAAGGGATTTTAAGAAATTTGCTCCCTAAGGGGGTAAAAAGGGGTAAAATGTGTTTTCCCATAGGGATACAACTTCCCTGTATGGCTGGTAGGGTCCTCCCCCCAACCGCCACTCTTCCCTGAGGTCATTTGCATATGCGGCCTTGATTGGTCATCTCTCCAACATTCTAAAGAGTATATACTTGCTATTGGGAGTCACTGAATGTGTCCTGAGGTAAAAATACACCTCCCAGTCTAGGGTTGCTAATCTCCCTGTGGGGCCTGGCTTTCCTGTGTGGCTAGCAGGCTGATGGGTCAGCTGTGGAACTCTGTGTTCTGAGGTAAAAAATAGGTAAAGGAAATTGCAAACAGTTGAAGAAAGACAGTACAAGACTCCTGAAAAAGGGTTTTATATAAAAGTCAGTATGGCAACTGAGTTTTTAAATGTTCATGGGGAGATGGTGCACGACCTTTCTAGGGGCCATTTCAATGCGAACCTCTCACACAAACCTGCTGAAGTGCCCACCACACCATCCCTCCCTCAGTCCAACTCCACCTCACACCTCTTGCAGCCATCATCTCTTACTGCCCCTAAGAAGCCTCCTGGCAGATGTTGTACAAGATATACCGATGCTAAAAGGAAGAAGCAACTTAGAGATACGGTAAAGAAATAAGCACATCGTACTCCTGTGGTGCACTGAGCAGCAGTGGCCAAGTACCAGCAAGTCCCAAGTCCAAGGGAAAGGTGACCATCCCTGCAAGCCTAGGCACAGTAGTGACAACCCGAGCAGACCTAACAGCCACGATATACCCTGATATTGCCACTATCATGGAGCAGTCCGTGGATGGGCTATGCAAGCATGCCATTCTGACCCCCAAGAACAACAAGGATGCCATCATTAATGAAACACAACTTCACTCCCTCGAAGGAGCAGAAATGAAGTACAGATCTGTGGACTCAGTGGTGCAAATGGATGATGCGGTCCACTACCCTGTGGAGTTTCTCAACATGCTCAACCCTCCTGGCTTCCCAGCCCACAAGCTTCTCCTCAAAGTGGGGGCTCCAGTGATGCTGGTCCAGAACTGCAGCTCACCCAAACTCTGCAATGGCACCAGGCTATGAGTGAAAGCCCTCCACAGGAACATCATCAAGGCCACATTGTTCATCAGCAGTGCTCGGGGGGGGGAGTCGGTGTTCATACCATGCATACCATTCATACCATCAGATAACCTCTTCGAGTTCAAGAGACTGCAGTTCCCCCTCAAAGACTGCTTTGATATGACGATCAACAAGTCCCAGGGGCAGATACTGAAGGTGGCAGGAATTGACTTGAGGGAGGACTGCTTCTCACACGGGCAGTTCTATGTGGTCTGCTCCAGAGTGAGCTCGCCTAGCAGCCTGGTAATCCTAAAGGGAAAATCACCAATGAGGTCTACAAAGAGGTCCTTCAGTAGAAAAAAAAAAAAGGTTGTACGTATTTTTCACTTTATTTATGGCACTACAATCTTTTCCTTTTAAAAATTTCTTCAATAAATATATATATATTCAATATGTTCAATATTTATATATTCATTATGAAGTTTTCAAGTGTCAATGTGAAATCAATACAATATCTTCAAATATTATGAACATTCTTTCTCTCCATTTCTTTATCAGGGGAGGGGGGATGGCAATCAAAACAAGTTGTTCAAATTCTGTTGTGGGTCCAGAATCAGTGTTAAAATTTTGAATTTCAAATTTATCATTTGATGAGGTTTTTTTAAAAAAGTGTTGGAGACAAAAGTCGATCTTAATAAGCACTCCTTAATATGCATTTTGTGATCTCACTGATTTATAATGCCATCTTAATCCAATCTATTTAGAATCCAAGTCAGGTCTACTCAGCGGAGCTTCCTCCCAAGAAAGTGTCCTTAGAATTGGCACTGTTGTTCTTTCACATATCAATGGAATTTTCTGAAGAATACTTTCTTGTATATGTGCCCTTTTTCTCATTGTACTTGCTTACCCTTCTTTGTGTGATTTTATTACATGGGAGGGAAGGGACTGAAATTTTTGCCACCAAGGCACCTGACAATGCAGCTTTCCTGTAAAGGAGAAGAAGAAAGAGAGAGGAAAGTGTGTGTTCCAGGCTGAGCAGCCATTTCCTTTTCTACCAGAGCTCACAACATTGTTCTAAACATACTAATAAAGACCAAAGCTATAAAAGGGTAGAATAACCCTTTATAAACATTCTACCTTCCTCTTTAAAATCATTATTTTTAAGCTATGTTTGCATTTAAAAAGCCCAGTATGCTTTTTTGTCCCATACCAGTAAATATGTATTTTTAACAAAGAGAAAATGAGCCATCTGTCATCCCCGAACATCGCAGCAGGGACTTTATTAGTCTGTCAACAGTGGAGCCTGTCAAATCAGTTTTTCAATAGCACAGATTTCATTTCTTTTTGGCATTTAACATGACAATTGTATTATGGAGGTAGCATGACAGTCACTTCTGTTGGTTTCTCTGTCTGCCTCTTAATGCTTCTGCTGTTAGAGCAATGAGAGGAGCAGAGAAGCCTTCCTTCTACTGCTTAGTGCTTTTATTTGTTGTTGTTGAAAATAGTGTTTCATTGCACACCAATTATTAAAAAGATGCCTGACAATCCACATCAGATCAGACAGATAACAGTTCTCAGTAACATCACAACAATGATTTAATAGACCTCTTGGGGAGGGGAATCTAGAAAAGAAGAAGCAACCTGACTTGGCAAAATGAGGAGCATATATGAGAAAGGAATCCAAGACAAAGTCAATGCTTTTTGCTTCATGATGTCATTAATAGGTACTGATTGTATGAGAGAAGAGGAATCTTTGTGAAGAAAAATGAGAATTTCAGTAGGATCTAAAATTGAGATAATGACAAAGTATTCAATCATTTTCAGTTCTCTTACTGGGCTGCTTCCACACATGTTGGATAATCCACTTTCAATACTCTTTAGTGAACATTTGAAACTGATTTTCCATGTGTGGAACAAAAAATCCACTTCAAAAGGATTGCGAAAGTGCATTGGAAGTGCATTATTCAACATGTGTGGAATTGGCCTCGGTCTGCCTTAGTAATTGTAGAAATAACGTTGAATCACTGGAGTTGTTTGTTTGTTTGTTTGTTTGTTTAAAGGTGTCAGTACTCACAGGCATTGTGTGACAATCAACCCCTATTTTCCAGGGCTCTGAACCAATCCTGGGGAATCTGCCCTGAAGCTAGCCCGAGACATTAGACAGCCAATCAGAGCCCCTGGAGCTCTACTAAATGGGAGGGGAGTGTGCCACCAGTTTAAAAGGGGGGTGTTGATGCATTTTCCTTTGGACAAGAATATTGCAGCCTCGAGTTAGGGTTTTCATTTGAGCTTTTTAGTTAAGATTTTGGGGCAGGGCAGGGTAAGAACCTTGTTTTAAGGAAGCAAACAAGCACCCTTAGAAAAGGGCCTGTCCAAAATAAAACTTTTATGGTACTGGTTCTGGTGCCAATAAATTTAAAAGAGTAGTGTAGTATTTGAGTAGACACCTGACATCTGTGGAAAAGAGATTACAAAGGAACCTTATGTACTGTGAAGTCCTGTCTGGAGGAAAAGCATCCATTTAGTTTCTCAGTATCTGTTTTATTAACTTAGGCTCACATTCAACAAGTTAACTCCCAGTAAGAAAGGAACATAAACTCTGTGGAGTGTGAACCTGTTATATATTTGTTCTTACTATCAATTCCATGCTAAATCTTTAACTGTTTCTACAACTTATTTTCTGTAAATAAATATTTGGTTGTTTTCCTGTTCCATCTGTCTGCTATCTATTCATTCAAAATAGTTGTGGGAAAAGGGATTCTCATTATCAAGTATCACATTATTAGTGTCACAAACAGAAAGCTACATGCTACCATCCAGTTAATCAAAGCATGTGTCTCTCTTTTTATTGATATTGTGGTGGGTGGGAAAGGAAAAGCCAGAAAGGAAAAGCAGAGGTAATAACAATGCTCTCAGTTTAAAGAGACAGCTTACTTCAAAGGTCTCCCCATTCAGTTCTCCCTTCTTATCTTTTCCCCATCACAACTGGGCAGCACTACAAATTAAAATCAGTGGCAGCCAACATAGGCAATCACAATATATTTTAAAAAGGGGTGACAACCAGGTGCTAACCATTACATATGGTTGCACTGATTTCCACAAATTCCTCCTTCTGGACTTGGGAGAGTGCCCCCCCCCCCAGCAAATAGGGCAGTAATCGGTTCCAGTGAGTACAACCACAAAAAAAGCCCTGGTCAATACTGATGTAGTAGTATTGATGGATGTGCAGTCTTCTGTGGAGTATGACTGCCTTGTCCGTGTCATCTTCCTTTCCATACTGCCATAAGTTTCGTATTTTTTACATATTAAGAGGTATTGCTAGGAAGTATTCTCACATGTTAGGAAGTATTCCCTTCTCTAGTTTTTGGAAGTGATTATAGCTATTCACCTTACTACTAGTTCTCTAAAGTTCAACAAAATCTGTGGAAGTTTTTAAGAATCAGATACCATCTCTGAACCATTGGGGGGGGGGATTGTAGGAATAGCTGGCACAGCAGAAAATAGCCATACAGCATGACTGAAAGCCAATCCAGGCATTTAGAAAGAGAGCATGGTACTGTCCTTGCAACACAGTACTCCCTCAGAATGTACATGGAAAACTGCTTGCTTTGTAGAAAGAGACTTTGATATGGGGTAACTTGACAGAACAATTCCCCTATGTAGGTACTGAAACAATAGTGCCCACGTACACTAGTTAAGGCTGGAGAGGCAAAACAAACTGAGAAGAAAAAAAGTCATGTGGAATCCCCAAATGTGGTGGTGTTGTGAAACTATGAACCTTTTTTAAAAATCACCTCTTCATTTGGTCTTTAACATTATCCTTTTCAAAACCTGTTTAGCATGTGATAGTGATATACCTTTTTAAAGCTTGGTAAATATGCAACACTCTGACTTGGTCTTCAGGAGGTGATTTTTTTCCCTTTCCTTTCATGTGATAATCAAAAGGACCCTTTTGTTGGCATAGATGATCCAGAGTACCATCTGTCTGTTTTATTAATGAGTGCAGTCTCACCTGTTTCCTTGTTCATTCAATGAAATGCATGATAGGTTCAGAAAACATGGCAATTGAGATGATTATTAAAAGGCCCGTGGTAAAAAATGACTATGAACTGTAGCCAACCCAATGTATTTTATCTCTTGAATCCTTTTATTGTCCCGTGTGTATTAATGCACAGTACAAGAGGCATGTTCACTAAGGCCCTTAAGTAGGATTGCCAACTGCCTGGGAAAAGTCCTGTCCCCTTAACAGAGTGTTAATGGGATGTTGTTTACTAGGTGATATTATTTATCTCCATACCATGGAAATCTTCAGATGCCCTTTTACACACATCAAGCTTCAATTAGAAAGAAGCACATTTTTCACCAGGGCTATTGGCAACCTTACCTCTGTGAAAGCCTGGATTTAAAATACTGTTTGAAATGTTATTGTTATAATGTTTAAAAAGTGGTAGCATGCTGTGTAGTTTGACCTTAACCTTCTACTGACTGACTGAACCAAAGTGGCCTTCTAAATGTAATTATATGTACAAGGTAATAGGGTAACAGGATAAAAAATACCTTTTATTCAGGAAAACATTTGCTGGGCTCATTGTTAGTTGTCAACCCTTGGGTGCACAGAACAGTTAACAGCCAGCCTTTTATTCTTGAGGTGAATATTGGCTTTCCCTCAACCTCAACATTCTCACAGTGTAAATGAGAGCTCCTTCCAGAAACCACAATTTTTTGATCAGTTTCCCTCAGCAATGAGACCCTCAAACAGCTATAGTCTTTTAGAGCAGTGGTCACTGGATCAGAGCATAGAGCAGTAGTCAGTGGAGAAGGAGTACTATGAATTTCCTGCATTGTGCAGAGGGTTGGACTAGATGATCCCTGGGTACACTTCAAGATTTGTGCTTTTATATTCCAAAAGTATTCACTATGCTAACTTGCTTTCTCACAAAAAATAGACTCTATGAGACTATGAGTGACATTCAAAGACTTCTGAGAAAAGATTTTCAGCCTACTCCTCCATAAGTACAAATCCTATCTTCAAACATTCATTGTTTTAGCCTCCTTTGGCTCAAACCAGACTTTGATATCAGATCACCCAGTCTCTCTCTTTCTCTGAAAACTCAGACCCAATCTGGATGGAGCTAACAGTGTATCAGCTTTTCTCTCTCACTCCCCTGTCCGGTCTGACTTCTCAGACATCCATGGGCCATGACTGACTGTTAGCTGTTTGACACACACATTCCCAACAGACCTACAGGGGATCAGTGGCTGAAAGAAAGGGGTAGGACCTTTGCCTATCCGTCACAACCTGGGAATAGAAACAGAAATTGTTCCTGTAGTGAAAAATGTAAGAAATTCAATATGTGCTTTAAGAGGAGACTCTTATTACAGTGCCCACTCTTGTCTTCTTTTGAGCATACTTCTGTATGTCTCTTGCCCACAACTCTCATAGGCTGTAGAATTAACTGCCGCTGCAGATTTTCTACCTACAATGCTGCCCTTAAGAGGAAGGAAGGAATTATGTGCATACTATAATTCAAATACAGGGCTTCTTTTCCCTGCCCTTCATATCCAAGCTGCAGCATCTTTTAGGATGGTGGGGATAAAGAACTGCATGTTATTTATTTTCTTCAGTACTCCATGGTGGCAGATAACCCCATGGTTATAAAGCTTACTGGCCCACCTGAGAGTATCATGTGGCTCCCATTAGGATTACTTACTCTCCTTAAACCCATACAGTTGATGTAGGAACAAAGAACATTTCTTCTGTGTGGGCTGGTTTCCACGTTTGGTTATTACCAGTTTCATTGAGGCGTGTTTTCTCATTTGTCCCAGTTCTATTTTATGCTTTTATAAAATAAGCTATTAATTATATTTTCCCTGTTTAAAGCACCAGTAATTATGGAAGATTTTTTAAGCTGTGTTTTTGGTACATAGTATAATATCACCTCCCAGGAACTTGGGGGACTGAGAAGAGGCGGGCATAAATAGAATTAAATAGAAACTAATAATGAAAGAAGTCTAAAATATAAATGCTTATGATAGAATACATTAATAAAACTGGATAAAAATGGCAGTTACTTCTGGGGATTCCTGCTTAGGGTTGCTCTTTCTGTCCCTTAAAGCCAAATTCAATGGAGAGCTGCTGTAGTGTAGTGGTTAAGAAATTGGACTGCAAATCAGTACCCTGCTGGTTCAAATCCCAGTACTGCCTTGAGCTTAGTATGCAGCCTTGGCTAAGCAACTCTGCTCAGCCCCAACCCCCCAGCTGTATTGTGGGGAGAATAATAACACTGAATTTGTTCACCACTCTGAGTGGGGTACTAATCTGTCTAGAACTGCAGTATATAAGCACGTTGTTATTATTGTTATTAAGAGTGAAACACATTTCTAAAAATGAATATACTTTTGGAGGTGAAAGTATAAAGAAAAATTAGAGCAACTCAGAGGCAGTTCCATCATCTCCATTGGGTTTTTTTGTCTGAGTATGTACCTTTTATGAATGTGAGACTTTGTATGAAATTTCATGGTTTTGCATAGCTTGTATGATACGTGCTGTTAGGACCACAGTGTGTTGTTACTGGGCTAGTATATGCATTTTGTCATCTGAATGTATTGCTTTTAGTGTACATAAAAACATAAAAAATATTGTGCATGAGTCTATGGAGAGTGAATAGAAATGTGTCTGTCATGAGCAATATAATCATGCAACAGATTCTGGAAACGCGGGGAACAGATGGCACTAAAATAAGCCTGATGTAAGCCTCCAAAGGCACTCCGATGTGGATATTGAACTCCCAATTAGCATCTTTTGCTGTGGTGTTGGGGTTTCTCTTGAATACAATAGGGATGTGCAGATGGAGCTTTTGACCCTGCAATGAATAAGGATGCTATTGTGTATTCAGGAACATTGAATGTGCATGTTCACATGCTTAGTGAGAATTACTCCCAAATGTGTCTCTAAGCCTGAGGTGTAATTCAGTTATGCCCTGTTAGTAAACATAAACATTTCAACCAGACTCTGCTTGCCTTGCCACAGTAATGTACTCGCAATCTGACAGGGCATACATTATGTTGAAGAAGTGGTCAGTGTCCCGTTCTGCTTAACATTATTTTCTCAACAAATCAATTACTAAATTATAGATTGAAATGTATAATTCCTATGGATTTATGGTTGTTGGGGGTTTTCCGGGCTGTATTGCCGTGGTCTTGGCATTGTAGTTCCTGACGTTTCGCCAGCAGCTGTGGCTGGCATCTTCAGAGGTGTAGCACCAAAAGACAGAGATCTCTCAGTGTCACAGTGTGGAAAAGATGTAGGTCATTTGTATCTACTCAGGAGGGGTGGGGTTGAGCTGAGTCATTCTGTAAGAGTTTCCCAGGGTGTGGAATGCTAATGGAGGGAGGCTTCACTGTAACCTGAGGAGGTTCTTTTGCATATGGATTGGTGCTTGATGTGCTAATCTTCTCTGCAGGGCTATTGTCGGGTGTGGAGTGTTTTGTTGGCCTGGTGTTTTTCAGAACTGGAGCCCATGCTCTGTTCATTCTTAAGGTTTCTTCTTTCCTGTTGAAGTTTTGCTTATGCTTGTGAATTTCAATGGCTTCCCTGTGCAGTCTGACAAAGTAGTTGGAAGTGTTGTCCAGTATTTTGGTGTCCTGGAATAAGATACTGTGCCCTGTTTGAGTTAGGCTATGTTCAGCCACTGCTGATTTTTCAGGCTGTCCAAGTCTGCAGTGTCTTTCATGTTCTTTTATTCTTGTCTGGATGCTACGCTTTGTGGTCCCGATGTAAACTTGTCCACAGCTGCAGGGTATACGGTATACTCCTGCAGAGGTGAGGGGGTCTCTGCTGTCTTTTGCTGATCGTAGCATCTGTTGTATTTTTCGGGTGGGTCTGAATACTGCTTGAAGGTTATGCTTTTCCATAAGCTTTCCCATCTGATCAGTAATTCCTTTGATATATGGCAAAAACACTTTTCCTGTAGGTGACTGTTTTTCCTTGGTTGTTTGATTCATCCTGGGTTTGATTGCTCTTCGGATTTCATTTCTGGAGTAGCCATTTGCCTGAAGTGCGTGGTTTAGATGATTAATTTCCTCATTGAGAAAGCGCGGCTCACATATCCGTCTTGCACGATCCACTAATGTTTTCATTATGCCTCTTTTCTGTCGGGGGTGGTGATTGGAGTTTTTGTGTAAGTACCGATCAGTGTGAGTTGGTTTCCTGTAGACCTTGTGACCTAACTGAAAGTTTGCTTTGCGGATGACCAAGGTATCTAGGAATGAGAGTTTTCCCTCACTTTCTTTCTCCATTGTGAATTGTACAATTCACAATGGAGAAAGAAAGTGAGGGAAAACTCTCATTCCTAGATACCTTGGTCATCCGCAAAGCAAACTTTCAGTTAGGTCACAAGGTCTACAGGAAACCAACTCACACTGATCGGTACTTACACAAAAACTCCAATCACCACCCCCGACAGAAAAGAGGCATAATGAAAACATTAGTGGATCGTGCAAGACGGATATGTGAGCCGCGCTTTCTCAATGAGGAAATTAATCATCTAAACCACGCACTTCAGGCAAATGGCTACTCCAGAAATGAAATCCGAAGAGCAATCAAACCCAGGATGAATCAAACAACCAAGGAAAAACAGTCACCTACAGGAAAAGTGTTTTTGCCATATATCAAAGGAATTACTGATCAGATGGGAAAGCTTATGGAAAAGCATAACCTTCAAGCAGTATTCAGACCCACCCGAAAAATACAACAGATGCTACGATCAGCAAAAGACAGCAGAGACCCCCTCACCTCTGCAGGAGTATACCGTATACCCTGCAGCTGTGGACAAGTTTACATCGGGACCACAAAGCGTAGCATCCAGACAAGAATAAAAGAACATGAAAGACACTGCAGACTTGGACAGCCTGAAAAATCAGCAGTGGCTGAACATAGCCTAACTCAAACAGGGCACAGTATCTTATTCCAGGACACCAAAATACTGGACAACACTTCCAACTACTTTGTCAGACTGCACAGGGAAGCCATTGAAATTCACAAGCATAAGCAAAACTTCAACAGGAAAGAAGAAACCTTAAGAATGAACAGAGCATGGGCTCCAGTTCTGAAAAACACCAGGCCAACAAAACACTCCACACCCGACAATAGCCCTGCAGAGAAGATTAGCACATCAAGCACCAATCCATATGCAAAAGAACCTCCTCGGGTTACAGTGAAGCCTCCCTCCATTAGCATTCCACACCCTGGGAAACTCTTACAGAATGACTCAGCTCAACCCCACCCCTCCTGAGTAGATACAAATGACCTACATCTTTTCCACACTGTGACACTGAGAGATCTCTGTCTTTTGGTGCTACACCTCTGAAGATGCCAGCCACAGCTGCTGGCGAAACGTCAGGAACTACAATGCCAAGACCACGGCAATACAGCCCGGAAAACCCCCAACAACCATCGTTCTCCGGCCGTGAAAGCCTTCGACAATACACCTATGGATTTAGTTTGCCTCTGATGAATAGCTGTATATAGAACTGGCCCTACTGATGGATATAGATTTGAAGAGAAGGGATTTTATATACTTTTTATATACTACTTCTGTGCCTTTTCAGTATTACATGCCTTTCACTTTTTCTATGCTCAGGAGCCAATGTAGTATTTGTAATGCAACCTGTAAGAATATGACACTTGAAACAAGAAGATCTGAGAAGAATGTATGCTGAACCTCTGTAAGAACTGAGGACTAATATATATATATATATATATTGCTTGTAGAGCTGCACTTATAAGAATATTACACATATGTTACATTATTCTATAAGATTCCAATAGGAATCAGTATTAGAGAACCTTTTGTAGAAAACTGATTTGATGTAGCAAGCTGGTTTGGCCACCTGTGGCATTATCTCCCTTAAGGCTGCAAATAAAAACTGGGGGAAAGGGCAGAAATGGGGGAAACACTCCTTTCTGCCCACGGACTTCAGTTATCTGAAGGCACCAAGGTTGCCAGATTGAGACTCCCTGGTACCATTGAAGGTGAAAGTGTTATGCCCAGAAGGAAGTAGGTAAAAGGTTGGAAGGTGTCCTTCCAAAATGAGGACAAGATACAAAGCTGCAAAAATTGGAATTCCCCCAAGTAGAGGGGCCGACCCAAAATTGCATCTTCAAATCAGAACTGACCCTAGATACCTTACGAGCCAATAAGATAACAAATATTAGAATATTGTAATATTATTATAATTACCTGAAGGTATTAATTGCTTTGCACTTCTATTGTAATGGGGATGAGCTTTGCACACGAGGAGACCATCTACTTCTGTGTAAAAGAAAGGGCTCATCCACCAGTTTAATTAAACCATCTGTTTTGCTTCAATTCAAAAAGGACTCCAGGATCTTTATTTTAATTTTTATTGTAATTGGTCAGAAAAGGGAGAACGAACCACAGAGGCACAAAGTTTTGCGCATAACACTACCTACTTTTACTTCAGGTGTGTATAAATGGTATAAACATAGTGTCAAAATGCCATGAAAGGAGCAAACCAATCAGAAAAACCAGCAATGAAAATTAACAAAATGAAAAACACATGAAAAAGGCAGTGTTGCATGTGTAGATTTGATCACAGATTTGAAAATATCTATTCAGTCATGGAGGAGAAAACCTGTTAAGAAAACTAGTATAGCTGGCCTCAAGGGGTTTACATTCTGTCAGAACATATTACTGGAGTAAAAGTTGCAGATTAGTGTATAAAAACATCTTGTCATTCTTCCACCTGAAAGTGCTATACAAATCAAAGCTTTTTTTGATCAAAAGAAACCCTGTATAAAGTAGCTAATGTATTAACAGCATGGTTTGATGGTCATGGGGAATCATTAAAAATAAAATAAAAATTAATTTTTATATGTTTAAACAATTCCTGATATCTCTCTTTCAGTGAGAATCTCAATCTGTTGCACAGTGCAAAATGTTGCATTCATGGGGCTCCCATGATCCCCAACAAATCATCCACAAACACATGATGTACATTTACATGCTTATTTTAGACATGCTTAACATAAATTTACAGTGCAATCCTAACCCCCAAGACAGCATTGGTGCTCGTGCGTCTGTGTAAATGGGGCACCGCCACACAGCTCCCTATGGACTTTTGCAGGTGAGTCCCACTGGTGCCCGAGCGTGACAAAACGAGGTGTGGCTGCTGGGAGGAGCACCCACCCACCTTTCCCCTGACAACCCCGCTCACCCCGCCACACCCCTCCCCTGACATCCAGGGGAGGGGCAAGCAGTGGCACAGCTTATGGGGAGGCTGTGATCCCCACTGCCACCAATAGGCACCTCCCTGTCAGACAGCAGGCATCCCTGCCAGGAAGGGGGGCAGAGGTGACAGTGAAGGTTCAGATCGAACACCCACCCTCTCGCCCATCCAGCCCCTATTTCCGATGAAGGCCAGACTGGTGGCTGCAGCTTGGTACATCTGCAAATACCTGCCACTGCCACCATCACCGCAAGAAACAGGTTCCCCCTCCCTGAAAAGTAGGGCCGGATAGTAGGAAGCTGATCTCTGTTGCCTGGAGATCAGTTGTAATTCTGGGAGATCTCCAGCTACCACCTGGAGATTGGCAACCCTAAGTAGTTCCCAGGCTCCAGCAAAGCAGATGGGCGGAGGTGGGGTCTTCAATGAGTGACAAGAACGCCCATTGGGAACCACGTGGGAGGCCAGGAGGCCGTTTGGAAGGGAGGAGAATGAAAAGCATGCACAAACTTGCTGCAGCGCTACTTGAACACATCACTGCATCTCCCCAATGTGAGAACAGGGGCTGGACCTTGACAGCCATGTCCCAGTACTGGGGAGTTGACCCCCCCCCACAGCATGAACTGACAGGCCCTCCCCACACCAGATTGGCCAAGTCCATCCCTGCTTCTGCAAACACATCCCCCCCCCCCGGCAGCAGCTTTCCAAGTGCAGTGAGTATCTTCCTGGCTTATCAGATGCCAGCAGCTCAGACTATCAGAGAATGAAAGTCCTCATCCCCTCCTTCCCCCCTCCCCCCCCCACAGACATTCATGGGCCGCACTTCAATTCCCACCCCACTGTCTGAAGTTACATTGAGGGGAGGAAGGGGGAAGGGAGGCTGGATGGGGCGCCACTTGATACATTTGCGGGGATGTGTGAGTGGACATGTGTGACAGGGAGTTGAGAGACGGGCTATGGCAATGTCAGTCAGGCATGCAAACACAGAATTTTGTTGTTGTTCAACACGTTTCATTAAACTGGAAAAAGTGAGGGAGCCAAGGCGTTTTGTGCAGCCCTCATTTTGTGCTCCATGCTTGGTCATCTCCCAGGACGAGTCATGACGTGCCTGCAAGGGAAAGACACACATGTGTTGCAAGTAACCCAGCCCAGCCCACGGCCGAGCCAACGCCCACACTCCAACATCTGAGAAGATGCACATAGTAGAGAGCAGCCCCAACAGCCCCACAGGTACAACTAGCGACCCGCTGATGTAAGACCCTCTGGCGAGGAAGTACCCTGCCTTGTGGTGATTTTATTTATTTATTTATTTATTTATTTATTTATTTATTTATTTATTTAATCACATTTCTAGACCGCCCTCCCCGTCAGATGGTTTTACCTTTAAGGGAGAAAGTAAGCAGGTAGTTACAAACACCTGGTCAAGAGTAGTCTTCTGGGCAACTCCCTCCGGGGCAGGCAGGGACTGCCGCCACCATCCTCTCCCCTGCCAAGGCTAGTGGTCAGATGAGTTCAGGTGGTAGGGCAGCCAGCACAAATCAACGAGCCAGGTTAGCCACCGTCTCATCTCCTTCTTATTTGTAAGTACTACCTCGCTCCTTACTGAGATGGAACTTCAGAGTCAGATAACCTGCAAGGAAACTTGAGTGTTTATTGTTAGTTAGCCAGACATTCTGGACTTTGCCCTTCTTCCCTTGAGTGAGTGCAAAGTTCTCCCACTTTTCTTGCAAAGTCCCCAAAGTGCACTCAGTACCTGCCACTGTGAGTTCCCTCTCTCCCGCCTTGTGGTCAAAGTACCCACGGCAGAAGTCTGAGGGGCAGAGCCTTTGGCTGCGTGCTCACTTACCTGAGGTCATGAGCTGTGCAGCCGGACATTTTGTAGGCTATGTGAGCAGGTGATCGGGTGTGGGGAGGGGGGCTTGTCCGCCCCAGTAGCAGATGCAGATTGGCATCTGTGGTAGTTCCCATCCTATGCTCCTTCAGGCCATGGGGGCAGGGCTGAGAGCTCGGAGAGGGGGCCAAGTTTTCCACGGCAATGGGCCTCTAAGTGCTATGCCACCTTTTTCTGCAGCAGAGCTCTTTTGTGCCGCTGTGGGCATTCCTGTGCCTGGCGGGGCTTAGGGAGTGAACTAACTCTGGCCCTGCCCTCCGCCCCACCCCCTCCTGTGCTGGTGTGGGGCCCTGCGCTGCTTCTCCATCTCCCTCCGCCTGCCAAGCGTTCCTGGTGGCGGTGGCCCTGCGGCAGTAGCACGCCTTGTGCCACTGCCGGCGGAAGAGCATTTGTGCCCGTGTAGGAGCCACTTATGCCCATGTAAGCCTTGGTTCTCTCCCTATGCACTTCCACCCCCCCTTAGGATTGGGCTGCCCATGCATATTGCAATCTGCATTTCCTTTGCAGTATGGAATTTTTCTTTATTTAGACTATAAACAATAACATAAAAGCTATATACAACAAAGAGAAGATAAAAAAAATTCTAAAAAGAAGACACCAACAATACATAAACAAGTTAAAAAAGTGCATTTCCTTTGCATCCTCTAAAATGATTGTACATGTCCAGGATGCCTCCAAATTTTGCCTAATAGGAATTTTCACTGGAATATGCTGTCCCAATCTGTATTGTTCATGCAGAATAGAAATCCTTGTGTATTCTGTTTCATTGGTGTGCTTGTATATGCACATTTTGAAGGCATTTCTACTTAGTATTCTATGTATGTTACACTACAAAGTACGCAGAAAGAAGTGTAGAATTGACCTTGGAACAGCCAATGATGATGCCTGATTATATGGCTATATACTATCATTAGCACAAATAAAGCTATTATTTTAGCACAAAGGGCAAATCTGTGTTTTGCTTTCATTCTTGCAAAATGTTTCACAAATATTTCTGCCTCCTATGGAGGGGAAAATATCTTGATCAATTGGTTACATGTAGAGGAATATCCTTTTTACCACTTAACTATTGGGGGGGGGGGAACCACCAGCAAGCTGTTATGGTTAATGAACTCAAATTAATGTATGATGGTAGCAACTGATTACATCTTCCCAAAGAGGAATTGGGGGTGGAGGGTGTAATTTATAGAATTCATGCATCAAGGCAAAACAACTTCATAGATATTGCATTATTTTCAGTCTTTATATCATGCTTGGGATGTGAAAGTACTTACAGTCCTCATTTCATTCATCCCACAGCAGTGCAAGAGAAAGGTCATTATCGTTCACTTAGGTAAAGCACAAATATTTTCCCCAGATCCATCTGAAGAGTTTACAGTTCACTTGGCATTTGAACCCCATTTTCCTTATTATCGAATGCTGTATCTTCTTGACAGCCCCAAAGTAGTTGGCCCTTATTTGTTTCTTAATAGCTCTTTTTCTAACGCCTCTCTTTCAAAGCCAGCCAATATTGTGCTGTATCCCATGAATAACAAAAAAATCACAGGTCTACAACGACACAGCGTCATGATGACTTAACGAAAGAAAAGTACATAATCCCTGACTAGGGGTATAGAAAGAACTGTGATCTCACTAGAGATCATTAGCAGACAACTTGCAATTATCTACTGTTGAGTTTTTTTCTTACTTAAACAGGACCATCTATGGGGCGTTTCAGATGGCACAAACAGCCCTGCTGTTTGGCTGCTTATAGTCTCATTTTGTGGCAGCTGCATCTGTGTAGTAAACCAGCTTTTTAGAGTGACATGTAGTTAACTCCGCCTTGTCTAGTTAACACATAGTAATGTGTTGGCAGTGACAGGTTGTAAAGGTCATTGTGGCTACTTGATAATGTAGATTACTAGTTCCACAGATAGATGCCACCCTCATACAGTGGGACAGGCACACAGCACATAGTGCTAAACTGTCCCAAGCCTCCCTGATGACTGTTTGTATTGTTGGCTGTAAATATCTTTTTCTCTTTCTTTCAGCTATTTATGAGAGATCGTGTGAAGCCTACAGGCACCAAGGGAAGATGTCTGGTTTCTTCCACATTGATTCTGATGCAAGTGGTTCACTTGCACCACTTTTAGTCTACTGCAATATAACAGGTAAGAAATCTCTTTCATCCAGTATGCATTTAGTACTGGGTAACAGTTGTTAAATTATGAAATCTCTGGCCTAAACTACATGGTAGTCTTTGTGTGTGTGTGTGTGTGTGTGTGTGTGTTAGCAAACAAGGGCACGTGGTTCTTCCATGCAGCTCCATTAGAAGAGGGAGACAAGGTTGTGCTGCTGCTGATTTCAAAACCAGCACCACATAGTAAAGGTTTAGAAGTTATGTAAAGGCAAGTGAAGGAAGAGTGGCTGCAAATCTCATATGGATGTGCAATCCGGGACTAAAATGTGATTCAGCTAAATAGCCGGATTTCTGCCTATCCTGCATAATCCTGTTATGCTAGATTACACTGGAGAAGCTAAGATTGGATCTGGGGAGTTGAACTCTGCTGGGATGGATTATTGGGTCACAGGCAGCTGCAGCAGTGAGTGAGAAGGCAGTGGTACAAAGTGGAGGCAAGAGAGTAGCATGAGGCTTGCAGGAGACAGGAGGTAGCAGGCAGAGTGCATTCCAGTCTCATTGCCCTCTCAACCCTGTCTGACTTCTAAAACAGCACTTTGAGCCACTGCCAGTTGCTTTTTAAAACTCTGCAGCTACCGTTAGCACTGCCCCCTCCAGTTTGGGATTGTCTAATTTTACATTGGGATTCTCTGCTTTGAAGTTCACTTTGATTCTGTTGGGCATTGTCGGAAACAATGGAGAATGTCTGGGGACAGCTTGTTCAGGGGCCAATAGAATTGGACCCCTGGGTTCAATCTACCTGAAACTTGGGGAGTCTTTAGTGGACAGGAAGGAGTGGGTTCCTTCCAAATTTGGTGGATTTTGCTTGAAAAATACCCCCCAGCCCCCAGGGTAGTTTTTCCCATAGGGAATAATGGCTGGATAAATTCAAGATTCTCTAATCTTACAGAACCAGATTAAAGAATCTGATTCAGATTTCAGGAATACCATTTTTGGGGGGTAACCTTGAAACTAGGATTCAGATCATATACACCCCTGTTTTTGGTGCATACCCCTTTTTTGGTGCACCCATGAATTTTATAAGTCATCTGGTGCAGATCTGATCTTTCCTTTCATAAAACTGGAAGTACAATTCATTCATGAAGGTATTGTGAAAGAAATTTAATTTGCATTCTTTGTTACTTTTGGACAATATCAAATTGCTCCTGCATCTAACTGCCATGTATAAAATCTTGTTAAAATGCAATGCATCATAATGCATAACCCTCTAAAATACAAAAACTGTTCTGAGCTCCTCCTAGAAACAAGGCATATCCATATTTTCCCCCTAGAGATGAAAAGGCCTTTTATCAGAATGTCAGGCACAGAAATGAGAAGCAAGCACATTCCTTTGTTGTTTAACTTTGAAGAGTTATGGTGGCCAGTGATCAAGCCACTCATAATGATTTGCATATTTGCTGTTTTGAGGTCCAGAGTCCCCATTTTGATTTTTTTTTCTTGCAAAATTGAACCTTTTAATAATTTTTGCACCATTTCCTTGCACTGATTACTTTTCCTGTAAAACGTACAGATTTTTCCCAACATTATTTGTATGTCAATAAATCCACATTATAAATATAATACAAATGATATATTGTCAAAGGCTTTCATGGCTGGAGAATGTTAGTTGTTGTAGATTTTCCGGGCTGTATAACCATTGTCTTGGCATTGTAGTTCCTGACATTTCTCCAGCAGCAGTGACTGGTATCTTCAGAGGTGTAGCACCAAAAGACAAAATTCTCTCAGTATCAATGTGTGGAGAAAATGTTAGCAGGTAATTTATATCTACTCAGGAAGGTGGGTTTGGGCTGAGTCATCCTCTAAGAGTTTCCCAGGTTTTGGCATGCTAATGGGGGAAAGCTTCATTGTATCCTGAGGAGGTTCTTTTTCATATGGATTAGTGGTTGATATGCTAATTTTATCTGCAGGGCTATTGTAAGATGTAGAGTATTTTGTTAGTCTGGTGTTTTTCAGGACTGGAAACCATGCCCTATTCATTCTTAAACTCTCTTCTTTCCTGTTGAAATTGTGCTTATGCTTATGATATGCCAGTCACAGTCAGGAACTACAATGCCAAGACCATGGCCATACAGCCCAGAAAATCTACAACAAATAATATAAATGACTTATAAATACTGTATGAAGTATCTGAAAATGTGCAACATGTGTCCATATTGCAAATAACACTGCTAGACCAATAGTAAAATGTGAAGAATCAAAATGTTTGACAAAATATAAACAAATATAAAAGAAACTAAACACTGAGTATCTTTAGAATCAGTATGAGCATGCAGTCACAGCAGACAACATTTCAGATTTTCTTAAAGTCTTTCTTCTGGAATAGTGTGGCTTTTCTTGATAATGCACATACTTTGTTTACTTACAGTCTGCATTTCTTGTGGAGACACAAAGCAGATTACAGTATTAGAAAAGCTTCAGTAAGACCAACCACAAACCATATACATCTGGGTTACAAAATTTAGAAAACAGTGGTGTACAAACAAGCTAATATATACAATCAGCAATGCAATAAACTTCAGTTCTATTTCCTTTCTGAAAGTATCCTCCTAACAATTTTAGATCTTGGATGGTCAACTAGCAGCCCACAGGCTGGAGGCTCTACCACCTTTTGGATTGAAAGTTTACTCATAATTTCATTTGTAAAAAAGGGGGAAATTGTATCTTAAGAGAGAATGCATGCTATAATGCCATATCGTTCTTTGGATTGTGCATGTAATGGTTCAAGTGTGTCTGAATATATGTGTTCTGTAACTGTGACATCCTTAATTGCTAGATGGCACTAAATTGGAGCATGTTCTCAATATCTTGTCTATGACAAAAATGATTCTGGTTCCCATAAGAAAACAGAAGTATCTGCTAACTAAAATTAACTCTTCTTTAACTGAATGTATGTAAATACCGTGTAAGGACAACTGAAAAAGAGAGAGAAAAGAGGGAGAAAAACAACACCCCTGCAAACCAAGTGTAAGCAAGGAGGTTACACTTCTGATAGAATGGGGTTAAACCATATTCATTCTTTGCCTGTTCATTGTAAAGATGTGGACAAGTGCCCATGGATGCAAACTAGAGCTCCCCTCTTTTCTACTGAAGGGAATTCAAAGTTCACTATCACCCCCCAACACCACTCTTTCTTTGGTCTGTCAAGAACTGGCAATCCAAGACAATTTAGGGGCGATAATAATGAGAGATCTTGCAGGGAACAGGAAAACAGAGATTCAGCAGATGCTGTTATATTGAGTTCTTGCGGGGGCAAGAAAAAGTAACATCAATGGCTGTGCCTGGTGGTTCTCAGCCATGTGTAGTTGTGACTGATCAGTTTTGAAAACATCATGTCCCTGTTCTAGGATATCAAGGGCAGCCTGACAAGCTAGCCTTGACATTATTTTCTTCCTCCTATGCCTCACATTCAATTTCCATTTTGAGTTAATTGGGCAGTTACCGTACATGAATTAAACATTTACCAGTTAATTATTAAGAATGTTTTTAAAGGTGTAAAACATATTTAAAATGTCTGTTAACATAAAGCTTTAATCTTTACAATATCAGTGCAATAAACTGATATGCCTATGTAACTTCAAGGTCCTTCTGCATCTATTTTTCAAAATGACGGACTAGATTATTCTTTTTATGGGCAAAAGGGAAAACGCTTATTGAGAGTAATGAAACAGAGATCATTTCCCTCCCTACTTATCCCCCTCCTGCTGTAACACTGCATCTTAGATTTTAGATGAGAGAGAGAGAGAGAGAGAGAGAGAGAGAGAGAGAGAGAGAGAGAGAGAGAGAGAGAGAATAGGGCATGTGAAGTACCATTGAATTTGATTATATGCAAGCATATATTAAGACTTAAATCCACTGATTATTAAAATTAAAATAATGAAAACTATGGGTATGTGCAAAATAGTTGAGTGTCAGTCTAGTCCCTGGCATTCCCAGTAACTTTAAATGGGTATAATAATTTTCCATGCCTTCTCCTGTGGAACCCACATATAGGTGTATGCATAGGCACTGTGCCAAGTCATTTTAAGTGCATTCCATTTTACTGTCAAGCCTTCTCTTGTGTGCTCAGTCAAAGAATATGAACTCCAGGCTTGCATTGCTTGACCAAGAAGATGAGAATGGGGGCAGTGATGGGGATATGGAAAGAATCTTCAATTCCTGATAGCAGCCTGGCACACTGTTCCATAAAAAAGGGGAGAAAATTCCTTTTGGGGATCCCTCTGTGCAGATACTGTACCTGTGGTGGATGAGACCAAACATTTTGTGACTCCTAAAACTGTATAGATGATTGAAATGTCACTTGTGGCTGGCTTCATGTATCAACCCGGAAAACACATTTCTCTCAATTATTGCATGAAAGTACCCTTAGGTGAACTTTACATGGGCTATATGCTCTGCTTCAAGAGCCTCAGATGTGCTTCTGATAGTTGCCCCCCCCCAGTGTATTGGATTGGATTCCTAAATCCTAAAAGTATATTGGAGAATGTTTAAAAATGGACTGTCCATGTTCCCAACGGGATTATGTTTTAACCTCCGTGTCTGAACAGTTTGGTTACAATACCCAGAGTCATTCCACTGCAGTATCTCTCCAAGTGTTTCAGTTTTGTTGTATTTAGACCCCAAGCCAAGAAATCAATAACACTTAGATGCTGGTGTGACAAGATCAATGCTTAATTTTAACTTGGCCAGGTATTTATCCATTATTGAAAGCCTTGTTGCTGTTGCCTTTGAGAAGGTTGGGAGTAGGAACAATGAAAATCTTTTTCTATGCCTGCCAATACTAGTGGTGGAAAAAAGAGAAGCTATTTGGGGAATGCTATAAAGAGAATAAGAACTGACTATAAGCCACAAATGAGGTATCTTACTTTCACACCTTGGAATCTGATATTTCTATTTACTGGACTGTAGAGCCAACGGTAACTCTATTTTTTCTTCTTTCCCATGATTGAACTGAATTTGTCTACACAATATAACTGTAAAAAGTCTGATATGCCAAGATATTTGTAGCATGTTAATGAGATGGGTACAATATGTGAACAGAGTGAGCAGGTATCTCCTGGGAAGACTAATGTGTGGTTATAAGGGTGTATGACTTGACCACAGTCACATGATGTTGCCTTATACTGAGTCAGACCATTGGTCTATCAAAGTCAGTATAGTCTGTTGTGACTGCAAGTGGCTCTTCAGGGCTTCTGAGAGAGGAGTTTCACTTCACTTACTGCCTGATCCTTTTAACTGCAGATGATGGATAGTGGACCTGGGAGTGTTTGCATGCAAAGCTGATGCTCTACCATTGAGCCATAGCCTTTCAATGGGGCCTCCTCTTTGACTGTGTATGGACAAATTCAGTTCAGTCTTGGGGAAGAAGAAAAAGAGAGTTGCCATTGGCTCTACAATTGGGTAAATACAAAGATCAAATTCCAAGGTGTGAAAGTAAGAGACCTCAATTGTTGCTTGCAGTTTGATTTACTGGTTAAGAGGAGTAGTACTGTAATCTGGAGAACTGGGTTTGATTCCCCACTCCTCCACTTGAAGCCAGCTGGGTGACCTATCTCAGCCCCACATTCCCACTGGGTGTCTGTTGTGGGGATAATAATGAGATTTGTAAACCTCTCCAAGTATGGCATTAAGTTGTCCTGAAGAGTGCTATATAAGCACAAGGTGGTGGTGGTGGTTGTTATTATCGGTCAGTTCTTAAGGTCTCTTTCACCTTCATTATGGGCCCTTAAATCAGATTCCTCTGTACATTTAATATGAGTACCATGACTTCATTTACCAGAGAACAAAGAGAGGATTTAAACTCCCCAGCATTCATCCACTTGGGTACCATTTAACTAAGCAGCCTATTTAAAACAATAGGTTGTTGCATATGAAGATGTAGCAGAATGAGGAATATAAGATAACAAAAAAGTCAAAGTAAGAAATTGAACTGCTTACACTGTTATTTAGTCTAGACAGTACTTGCTGGCTCTTCATAGAGGTGGAATGTTAGACCTCTCTTATATGGTTGCTGCTTGAGTGGCGTTATCTCAAACTAATTGAGCAATGTACATAATTTCAGAAAAATAATGATCAAGTATTGAGGCTGCCACAACATTTTAACAAGGGCTGTGTTGTAAACCAAGGTAGTTACATTTTTGATACACAGTTTGCGTTATGGCAAGTTACAGATACCAGGAAGAACCCTGGAACAAATGCATTGTACCAACTTGCAGAGTTTTTCTTCCTACTTCTGTAACATTTACCATACATTTGACTTGTTTAAAATTTAATCAGTCTGAATAATCTTATTCAGTGACAAACATTCTAAATCACAGAGAAATGATTTTGTTTCCAGGAGCAAATCATTCTCTGTAGGAATATTTCAAACAAGACGAATAAAAAATGAGAACTAGATGAGATGAAACTGGGAGGGGGGCGCAGTAAAACCCTCTTATTGTTGCCCAGTTTGATTTGCACGTTGTTGGTGCCAAAACGGGCTATTTCATAATGGAACTGAAGCGACTTTGATCTCTTACAGCATTAAAGTATACTCTTATACCTGTGTAGGTTGAGATTTTTTGCTCACATCATATTTCTTACATAGTACCCTATGTAAAGACCCCTTGACCAATTTAAAAATGAATTTTCTATTTTCTATTACCATTTGCCTGTCCTGAGACCAGTATGGTCCCTTTCTAAACTTATTTTACCATTTAGGTCCTTTATTATAGACAAGTACCAGCTCCATCAATGGCTACTACTCAAGGTGATTAAAGGGAGCCTCCATCTTCAGAGCCAATAAACTTCTGAAGACCAAAGCATCTAGGGAACGCTTTGGCCTAGTTCACTACGTAAACCAGGATCCTGGATTAAACAAACCCCTGGTTTGATCTGGCAGGCTCCTAGTTTGCTAGTGAATTCCACCAGAGCTAAGTTGATGGATTTTAGGCGGGGACTGTACTTTCCCAGGAACAATTGTATAAATTTATGAACGTCATTTGATTAGCTCCTCAATCAAGGACAGGAGATTTCATCATGGAAGAAGGGAACGGAATGTGTTAAGTAGGGATAACTCTGCGAGACCTTTGTTGCACCTTACTCCTATGGGGCTGGAGGGACTGCAAATCCAATCACCTCTTAATCACTCCGCATTCCTGTGTGGCATTCCATGCATGCCATGTCCTCCCAGGTGGGATTCAGCAACTTTTGGAGGTCCTCTGGTGGCAATACAGCTGCCATTTTAAATCCAGAGGCCTGGTGATATTTTAATATCACAAGCAGCCATATTAAAAATGGCTATTAAAATGGTGGAGGCTGGGCCGACTGCTTACATGTTCTTATGTTTACAGTATGGATGCAGTTTTTAACCTGTTTAAAACTCCATCCAAACTGCTTCTGCTACTGCCATGACAGGGGTCATTTTTGCAACTCTGCATGGAAGCAGCTTAGGAGGCTGGTCATTTTTTCCTCTGCAGTCTTAAAGCTGTCTAGATTGATAACACAACTGATTATCACTTGCCCAAGTGATACCTGAGAGCAAGAGTGGTTGCTTGCAACTGTTCCAGGCCTTGGACTATCTGAGCCCTGGCTGATAACATCATGTATCCTTAAGACATTATTGAACTGTAAAAACAAATACAGGCTTTGAAGCCCTGAAATTATCTTCTCCCTCTTCAAGTTAAACAATGTGCTGGGCTACCTAGGAAAACTCACTTTCATTATTTTTGTACCTTGACTTCCTGTGCCCTACATTTAAACAAAACAGGTTTAATAATTACATGTATTTTCCATTGGTTATTACAGAAGTAATATTGCCTTCTGAAAAGAGACCATCTTAATAGCATTGTTTTGGGTTTTTGAAGAGCTGTAGATAAGTCAGCTATGACTTGATGGCACTTTCCACCACCACATTTACTTAAGCCAAGCAGATTCTGCTACCCAAGAAGGAATCTTATAGCCCTTAAAAATATTTGTTTATTTGCTAACTTACTTCTTACTTACCATGTTAAAATCCCACATTTCTGCCTGATTAGGGCTACAAAGGCAGCTGTTATTATGTTTGCAATTATGTTTAACTTTGCATCCAGAAAGGTTCAAGTTGCAACACTCTGATATCGGCAATTGATCATTCTTAGACTTTGTCCCCAGGTTTTTTTTTACCCTGTGTGGTCTCGTGCTTTGTAAATTTGCAGTTCTGCTGTTTTTCAGAGGCACGGCATGCTGGATCACATCAGCTTCAAAAGGCAGTTCCTGTCAAATTGTAGTTCTCTTAATTTATGTGGTAAATGCACGAAAGGAGAAGGGAAGTCCCATCAGCTTAAAAGAGGGAAAGAAACACTAGGCAATGATGAGAATTGTGCTTCCCTATTTTCCTCCATTTCATCATATAATGTAGGAGGGGAACTTGAGGTATGTTAAGAATTGGACGGTTCTATACTTCTGAGAGCCATCCTTTAAGACTACCTCTGCACTGTAATCTCTTAGTAAATTGTACCATTAAATAAGATGGCTAAGACATAATGCTGTAACATTATCTTGGGATTTAGGCATTGTCACCTTTGTATTACAAAACAATTTAATAACCACTTAGGACATTTGGCTTTTTCTGGCTTAATTTAACTTTCCCAGGTAAATGTGATGCAAGGAACATTAGCTGTCCTTCAGCTGTTTTACCTGAACTGGGTTTGAAACTTATCCAAGAGTGTAATGAAATAATAAAGTGGAGTGTATCAGGAGGGAGGCCAGAAATACTGTGTGGAGAGCTTCTTTCTCATTCTCTCTGCATGCTTGCAAGTCTAGGGAGACCTAATTAATTAAAGTCAATGGAGGGAGGAAAAAAATAGGACATAAAAGTAATAACGTTCTTCCCTGTTTGTTGAAATGAGGAAAGAAAGCGTTATTTGTTTACATATCTTATGAATCACATCCTATTCGGCTGTGCCCTTTTCACAATTATTTCTAAAGCAGGGATTCAGCAGAAGAAAGCTCCTGCAGCTTAACTGAGCCAGTGCCAGTGATCCCAGAATAGCCAATTAATTTCTTCAGAAAGAAGTACTCGGCCATTGCTGAGGTTTGGGGTTGCATTGCCAAGCAGACTTTCTCTTTTGAGGAGATTGAAAAACCTCATTTTTACACACAGACCACAAATAGCATTTGTGACCACAGTAGAAGTCACCTTTTTTGAAACAGATGTGTGCATATATAAGCCCTTTCAGTATTATCAGTGAATTGTCTATGATCCTGATAGAAAGAAATATTCACACACCCTGCATCTCAAAAGGTTGTATTGCATATTCTTTAACTGTCCTCCCATGCCATTTTATCTAATGCACTGTACACATCATATGGTAGTTGTGCACTTCCCACTTTCCACCCTGGTCAATAGATACTTGACTTGCTCTCATCCAAGCCCTGTTTTTCCTAGGCCCTTTCTCTATTGCCTGCTCTTCAACCAACTTGGATGGTGCTTAACCTGCTACCTTTGTTTTCCCTGAGTCATCAGTGCACCTGAATTGAAGAATGTAGATGAAACATCTGAGCTCATGAATACAAACTAAAATGTAAAGTGTCCAAATTGGCTGCCTGGTTTGATGGATTCTAAGATTGCCAAATTCTTTTAATTGGAAGGATATCTTTCTTTTTTGCTCCAGAGCATGTCTTCCCTATTCACTGAAGTGAGTGATTTACTAAATGGCTATGATGTACAGTATGAAGGCTGATTCAGACAAGCATAGATCTGGGGGCCAGACTAGAAAGGTCAGTGGCAAATGATTGCCATTCTGTAAAGTGGGATAGGATGGGGAAGAGAGAGATGTAAAGGTACCATCATTGTGTGACTTTTCATTGCTGTTTTATTCAAATTAATTGGTTCTTTTAGAATATTTTAAAGGTATTTGTGCACCATTTATACACCATCGACAAAAATAACATTAAAAATTATGTAAATGTAATGGAAAGATTCAGTGTGAAGAAACATAAAATGACGTGAAAATAAAGACTCACAGGTTCAGTTTGCATAAGGAAAAAGTGGAAATGAAAATGGGGATTTTTAGTCAAAACCATGTGTGTGCATGTGTGGGGGAGTGTAATTCAGTAGCACCTCTACCTGAAATCAGTTTTCTCAAGCCATTTTTTCTCCTGCTGGGCTCTCCTGGAAAAAATTCTCATGGGAGAAAAATGAAGTAGGGCAAAGTGTTCAGTTCTCCTTTCTGCACATGCTGCATGTAAAATATTAAAAGCAGACACAGAGTGTAGAAGGAATTAAAATGACCTGGGCCAGGTAATACTGCCATAGCATGTAGCAGGACCCTCGCCATCATTTGCTGCTTCCTTACACAATGGCTTGCTGTTGAGTGTGCAACTTCCTAAGTTAGAAGTCCTGTTTTTGCAATTTTGTCCGATGATGTGAAAATTCTGGCTGTGGTATTTGATATGCGATGACCATTTAAGATATTCATGCCATCACTTGATGTTGCCTCACACATATGACACCAGAAGGTGCATATGGCAGAGAGGCAAGGGAAATAATGTAATAAATGACTATTTAGGTTAGGAAAGGAGAAGATGGAATGCCAGCATAATAGCATTTGTCTTCATGTAGCTGTTGTCTTGCCCTAATGTGGTGCTGTGTGTCAAAGATTCCTCAGCTAACCTGTTCAGAAGTTGAGTCAATAAGGGATATGCTTGGATTGCATCAAGCAACTCCAACAGCTGCTGAACGAGTTTGCAACTGCCTGTTGGTCAGAAGCCCACTCACAGTGGGGAAAAGAGAAGCAATTTGTTTCTTTCTTCTCACCTTAAACTCTGAGTTTGTGCCGCAAAGAAGAGAGCATTTGATCCTCTCCCCTGAATTTACTGCATCTCAGCAAGTGTGGGAGGCACCACAGTTTCCGAATGAGAGATCAGAAGAAAGCAGCTTCCAGCTGATCAGCTGGAAGTCCAGCTGGAGAGGAAAGTCAGAGATCTGCAATAGGAAGAGGGATTGGTGAAAATTTGTTTGTTGGTTGCTTGGTTTGTTTAAAGCATTTGAATGCTGCCTAGGGTCCCCAGGGCAGAGAACATGAAAACATTAAAAAAATTTAAAGCAACATTTTAAAATAATAATAATATTTATATACCGCTCTCCAGGACAACTTAATGCCCACTCAGAGCAGTTTACAAAGTATGTTATTATCCCCACAACAAACACCCTGTGAGGTGGGTGGGGCTGAGAGAGCTCCAGAGTAGAGATGGGCATGAAACAAAAAAACCCTGAACCACTTGGTTCATGGTTCGTTAATTTCCATGGAACACGGAACACGAACTTAATGAATTCACCCAGTTTCTGAACCGATTCGAGGTTCGTGGGGGAAGACTAGGATGGGGGAGGAGAAAGGAAAAAAGCACCCTTTCCCCAAACACCTCCCCAGTCAGAAAGAAAAACAAGAAAGCAAGAGAAAAGAAAAGAGGCTTTTCAGCTCCTTTTCCAGCAGCCAGAAGTGCAGGCCAAAGATCCAAGTCCCAATCCCAATCCCAACACCACAGCAGCCACCAAGCCACCAAGCTCTCCTCCCTCTCCCACTCTAAAAAAACTGAATCACACGGCTTCCCCTATTTATGGAAAAAGTCAAGAGATTGAACAACACATGAGCACTCTGGTTGGTAGAAAAACCTGCCTAACATGGTTTTGGATGGAAGAGATTGGTGTTACCATGGCTGCTGAAGGCCCATCTCCTCAGTTGCCTTGGAGATTCTTTCCCCCCTTTTTCCTGGCTGGATAGGCCAGAGTGGGAGCTCTCTAGTTGGCAGGGACAGCTACCAATCAAGCCTGGAGGCCTCAGATTGGGGGCAAGCTAAAGACTGCCACCATTGCCTGGGCAAGGGAGTATTTGATGCCAAAAGTGTCCGAACCGGCAACGGAACGGTAAGAAAAGTTTGTTTGGTTAGGAAAAACATGGTCCCACGGAATGCGTGGTTCTTTGACTATGAACTGGCTGTTCCATACGGAATTTTGTTCCGTAGTTCATTTTGTGCCCATCTCTGCTCCAGAGAACTGTGACTCGCCCAAGGTCACCCAGCTGGCTTCAAGTGGAGGATTGGGGAATCAAACCAGGATCTCCAGATTAGAGTCCCATGCTCTTAACAATTACACCAAACTGGCTCTCAGAGTTTATACTTAAATTTAAAATGTTTAAAATAGTATAAAATAATTCAATAAAACCCAAATGGTCCCCTTCCTTCACTTAAAGTTTTCCACTAGATTCAACCCAATAGGCTGCAGAAATTCCTTAAAAATTCTCCTCATGTGATTTTTCTCCTTGGATTTTGGAGTTCAGAATTACCTTCTTTCCCAAATGGAACTGAAATTAGGAATTCTCCATTTTACAGACTACTGGGAATTGGTTATTTGCTGTAGGTTTAACAAATCCCCAGAGCTCAGTACTTCATATGCACCTCTCTCCTTCATTGTAGTCATTGTACATGTGCACATTTAATAATACAGTAGGAAAAAAATCATGATGAAATAATCATATCGAGGTTGCTTTTCTTGGTGTGTTCTATTAATAAGATAAAGCAGAGGAGAAAAAAGTGTAAATTAAACTAGGGAGCTGTAAACTGCAGCAAACAGAACATGAACAAATCCACACACCAATGCTAGATATAATTCTCGTAATTAAATCATAGAGGGACGTTCCAGAACAAAAGAGGATCTCTTTTGCTACTTACAGCCATGTCAATCAATTGTCTATTGTTAAAATTGTCTGGATGCTGAAATACTTTACAAGCCTAAACTACAATACTAGGTGTAGAATTTAATTTCCCAGAAACCTCCACTAAAAAATAAAACCTTCATAGTACTATGATTATGATATTATGCTTGAAACCCTGTGAGCAATGGGTTGAGTCCAGTGCAAGGTTTCCATAGGTGCAAAGACTTTTGCTCACAGAGCACAACTTTTGTGGTTCTCTCCTCCCACAGCAGTCCACCCTGCCCCCTGAAATCCTGTTCCCGGGGGTCCTTTCTCCCCCAAAGAGTAGGATTTCTAAGTCCATCCCAATATCTGATGAAATCTCAAAGCCAGAAGGCAAGCTGAATGAGATTTCCAGTCATTAGAACCAGGCAATGAAAGAGACTGGGATGCCCCATGTAGCTCTTTGTCCTAACTGAAGCAGAATAATGTGTACAAAACAATTAAATTATGCTTGATCTGCATGATTGTACCTTTTAGACAAAGCTCTTAATTAATAGTGATTATTATTTATTTAAAATACTTATTTTGTGTCTATCTGTTATAAAAGTAGCTGCTGCTATTCTGGTCCAAATACTCTTGGTTCAGTCCAGCATTAGGTTGATTTCTGAGTTGTAAAAGTTACAGGTAGTGTACATTTGAAACAATATATTGGAAGTGAAGGGAAATATAAAAATATAAAGCTTTCTACCAATATAGATTTTTCCCCCTTAATCCCCCTGTCTTTCCCTTGTTCCATTTGAAACCTATGAGTGTCTTTTTCTTTGGGTTTCTGGGAGGGCAATCCATTTAAAAAGTCCTCTTTGTCTTTCCATCTCTCCTCCCCCTGCCGCCCCAGTCCCTTTCTTCTCCTGCTTTCACAGCAAGGTTGTATTTCTATTAGACATTTGTATAAAACATAGGCTGCAGTCTGTTGCAAATGAATTTGTCAACAATTCTTAAGTGTATGGCACACAAGCCAGTGAAAAGGCCATCTCTGTTGGGAGTGGAAGAGAATGATGATTTGTACCCATCAGTAGATCCATTTGACCCAGAGTAAGCATGTTATCCATGTGATTTGCTGTGGGTGGGTATGATTTTTTTGTACTTTTCATGAACAGCTTTAGTGATATGCAGGGTGGCAAATATCTATAGCATAAAGTGGAAAGCTCAGCAAGAATCTTTCAAGCGGCTCAGCAAGGCACAACTCCCACTGGTAAAATGTTGGAAGTTGTCAGAGGCACTTTAGTGGATTAGCAGACTACTTTTAAAAGTTAGTATACATTTGCTTTTTCCCTCCCTCCCTTCCTGTTGAATCTCTTCAGAACCCAATTAGAGCAAAATACCAGCAATCATCAGGATTGTTTTTCATTCTAAGCCTGTAATGTGCAACTTGTACTAAAGTTGCCATCCCCAAAAGACTTAATTGGGTCTGTGAGAAAGTTAGAAAAAAGACTTTCTACATAGGAATTCAGATTTTTGCCAGGAGTGAGCCTAATACAGCTGTAAAAAAAAAAAATAATAGGAAACAATCGTAACTAGTGATCATTCACACAACAACAACAACAGCCATTCACAGGTGGCTGATAAAGGAAAGTATTATATGATCATCTGTCCTGTCTCCCATGTAATGATAGGTAGTAGGGTTCTTTTTAATATAAAAATTGTCACAATTGAAAAAAATCCCATCACTTTCAGGGTGAAATTGAATTACAGCCTTCATACTTCTCAGTTTCCTCCAGAAAATTCCTTTTTTTAATTTACCAATTGTCCTTTGTTTAGCCCAGGAAATACCACATATTTTTTTATGTTATATATGGTACAAATCACCTATGATGGTGTAATGGTGAGCCTAGCCTCTGGGGTTATCCTTTTTATCAGCAATTTGCAGCATTCCATATGGGCTGTCTTTCCTGATTCAGCTCAGAATCCAAAACCATTTTTTAAAAAATATGCTGCTGCCATGAAGAGTTTCAGGTAGACATGGGCATGAACCAAAAAAATTTAATGAACCAGCAGTTTGCGGTTTGGTGCCGACAACAATCCCGAGATTGTGAACTGCAACGGACATTTCCCGTTATCAAACTGGTTTGCGGTTCGCAGTTCGTTAGGCACGGAATGCCCCCCGTCGCACTTACAGAGCCCATATCCCCAAGGAGTCTTTTGCAGGCTCTCCTACAGCCATCACCCAAGTTTGGACAAGATTGCAAAAGAGATCTTGGAGTTATACCCTCTCCAATCCAAGGACCCCAGGAAACTCCCACTCAACACAATTAGAGCCACCGGTTGACGTTGGCCCAGTATACAGATGGTGGGTGTTGACCTGGCAGCCATGGGGAGGCAACGACAAGCCATCTCCCCTTCAGGGGGCGGGGGGTCTGGCCACTCACCGGCGGCACCCCCCATGTGCCCGCCCGATAGGCCAAAGAGGAGCACGCTGGTTTTCCTGGCATGAGTGGGAGAGGACATGTCATTCAGACGGGGACCTGATCCCCCAGCAACTGCGGGTCCTCACCCGAGGGTCCCACTGAGGAACAGTACGGCAGCAGCCGACAGCACCCACCTTCCTGCCTTGCTGGAAAGGAAAGGAGGGAGAGGAGATGTCATTTGGAGGGGAAGTGGGAAGATCCACCAACAGCCGCGAGACCTCCTCTGAAGCTCCCACTGAGCTACTCTGTGGTGGCAGCCGACAGTACCCACCTTCCTGCCTTGTCAGAAAGGATGGGAGGGAGAGGACCTGTCATGTGGGGGTGGGAAGATCCTCCTGCAACCACCAGACCAAAGTGGAGTGCACTGGTATTCCCGGTGCATGCTGGAACAAGGGTGATGATGGTGGCTGCCGGGTCTGGTGGCCACAGGAAGGTGACAATAAGCCACCTCCCCTTTAGGGGGCGAGGGGGCCTGGCCGCAGCACCGCCCATGGAAGGATGGGAGGGAGAGGAGATGTCGTTTGGAGGGGGTGGAGTGCTCCAGAGAGGGACAGGTGAATGGAGGGTCTGTGAAGTCAGAAGAACCTAACAGCTGTGAGGCCTCCTCTGAGGATCCCACTGAGGAACTCTGCAGCAGCAGCCAGCATCAACCACCTTCTTGCCTTTGTGGAAAGGATAGAATAGGACAGGACTGGAGAGGTCATTGGGAGGGGACTCAGTGTTTTGCAGAGGGCGAGGTGAGAAGAGGGACCATGTACTTGTGTGGGAGAGGAGGGCTGAGCCCAAGGCTTCTTGGCCACATTGTGCAGCAGGACCGGGATGGAGGGATCCCACATCCACTCTGAAGGAGTATGCAGACTGCTGTGGCAGAGGCTTGTCCACTCCCCCTGTGTCACAGTGGAGGCTGTCACCAGCATCACTCACCTTCCTGCCTTCGCGGAAAGGATGTGACTGGTCGTGGCGGCATTACCCATTCACCCCTGCCCAGAGGGGAACGCCACTGCTCTTGGCAGGGGCCACCCTGACGTACAATTTTATGCACAACAGCAGTTGATCTGTCCCTCGTGGCACAAAGCTGAAGCATCATACAGCACCCACCATCCAGCCTTCATGGAAAAGGTATGAGGGCAAGGGACCCATTCCCCCCTGTTCAGAGGGGGCAGCAGGTGCCCATGGAAAGTAGGGGTACTGTGTGGTGCCATGCTAACACCAGCAACAGCAGCAGAGCTGCTCCTCACAGCAGAAAGTGGTGTCAGCTTGCAGCACCACTCCTTCCTGCCTTCGCGGAAAGGATATGACTGGTCATAGCAGCATTACCCATTCACCCTTGCCCAGAGGGGACAGCCGCTGCTGTTGGCAGGGGCCACTGTGACGTACGATCTTATGTGCAACAGTAGTTGATCTGTCCCTTGTGGCCCAAAGCCGAAGCATCACACAGCACCCACCGTCCGGCCTTCACAGAAAGGGTGTGAGGGCGAGGGACCCATTCCCCCCTGCTCAGAGGGGGCAGCAGGTGACCACGGAAAGGGGCGGTACTATGCGGTGCCACACTAACACCAGCAACAGCTTCTGAGCTGCCCCTCGTGCCCAAAAGCAGCCACGGCAGACCTCAGCCACCTTCCTGCCTTCGCGGAAAGGACACGTGACTGGTCGTGGGTCCCATTCCCCCCATGCACAGAGAGGACAGCAGGTACACATGGATAGGGGTGCACCATGTGTCTCAAACCTGTCAAGCTCAGCAAAAGCTTCTGAGCTGCCCCTCGGGGTCCAAAGCAGCAGCAGCAGACAGCACCCAACTTCCTGCCTTTGTGGAAAGGGTGAGAGGGGCCCATTCCCCCCTGCTCAGAGGGGACACCAGGTTCCATGGAAGGAGGGGTACTATATGGTGCCACTCTCACATAGGCAACAGCAGCAGATCAGTTTCTTATGCCCAATAGCGGCATCAGCTGGCAGCACCACAACTTCCTGCCTTCACGGAAAAGACGGGATGGGAAAGACAGGAGAGGTTGGGAGGCATCTGAACAGATCCAGAGAGGGAGAGGTGTGAACGGGAACTTGTCTGGGAGAGGAGGGCAAAGGGTCACCAGCCATGGAAGCAGCCCCAAGAACTGAGGGAGGCTTGAGACCTCTCTGGACGAGCTGGGCCGGCTACAACCCGAAGGTGGCTCAGAGCCTGGGTAGGTCCAGGTCCACGGGAGGCTGCCCCAGTAGGTTGAGGTTCACCTTGATGAATGTCAACATGTCCACCAGGTCCAGGTGCAGACATGTGCGGTGGGGACAGTGGACATCTCCCAGGTGGGAGAACACCCGCTCGTTCTGCATGCTGGTGGGAAGTCAGGACAGGATGTTTGTTACCACGGTGGACAGGTCCGGCCATTGGTCAGATTTCCTCGCTCAATACTGCAACAGGTTGGCGTGGAGGGGCTCGGTGGGCTCAGAAAGGTACTCGTGCACCATGGCCCCCGCCAAGTCCTCCACTGAGAGGGATGCACCTGCTGTGCAACAGCCAACCACTCAGCCCACCGACGAGTCCCAGAGATTGAATGTGTCTGTTGGGGTGGCTCTTCCCTGGCGTGGCCCTCTTCCCACTTCCTCCCCCTCCCCCTTCCTCCTCCACCACCTGCCCCTCGCGGCTGCCTGGTTCCTTCTCTCCTGCCCTCTGTCTCTGGAAATGGAGCACTGCTCTGCAGAGCTCCTTTTTACAGTGCTGCATCTGACCCGCCTGCATGGCGATGCTGCCCTTGATGTGGGGGTCACAGAGGGAGGCCAATTGGTACGGCGCCTCTCAGCATAGAGGATGCAGGCATTCAGCGATGCAGGCCTGGATCCTCCGGGCAAAGTCCCGGATCCTGGGGAGCAGCTCTTGCTCATGCTGAAGCTCCTGGGCCAGAAATTGGTCTAGGTCATGGATCAGAGGGAGGACCTGACCCAGGCTAGCATGGTAGGAGCACAAGAGCTCAGTGGCATCCTTGAAGGGTTTCAGGATCCAGGACATCTGGGCAAGTACTCTCCAGTCCATGGAGCTGAGGCTTAACTCCTCTCCCCTCCTCAGCACATCCGAAGAGGACAGGATGTCTTCCAACATGCCCTTCTGCTCCACCAGACGACATAGCATGTCATAGGTGGAGTTCCAGCGGGTGGGCAGGTCCTGGAAAAGTTGGTGCTTGGGGTCCCCTGCCTCCCCCTACCTCTGGAACAACTCACAGGAAGAGTTTATGCTGCAGGAGAAGTGGGAAGCGATGTGACGGCAGCTGTCCAGCAGATTGCGCCTCTGCAAGGTTCCCTTGTCCCAGCTGTCCCTTGGCTTCCTCCCAAGCCTGAGCACGTCCTGCATCACGAGGTGCAGCTTGCGTGCCATGCACACAAGGCCCGGGAGGGATGCCTCTTTCAGGGCTGCCAACATGTTGGCGCCCGCATCCGTGACCATGAAGCCATGGACAAACACTTCCACCTCGGACGTTCACTCCCTCAGAGCCGCCTTGATGGTGGCGGCGATGTTCTTCCCGGTGTGGACCTTGTCCATTCCCCGGATCTGAAGAAGAATCGCCCTGTAGCCTGGTGTCAAGCTGAGCACCTTTTTCCGGCTGACAGATCTTGGCCTGGGGAGGCAGAGGTCCTCTGCTTGCCACCAGTGTGTGGTGATGGCAAAGTACCCATGATGGCAGCCGCTCCACAGGTCAGCTGTAAAGTGCACTGTTCTGCCTTGGGCAGCCGACAGGTCTCTGCGCACCATGTCTCGCACTGCCTCGTACATGGCGGGCACGACTTGATGCCCAACGGTGTGCCATGATGGCATGTAGAACCATGGGGCAAAGTGCTGGAGCAGCAGTTGGAAGCCCACACCCTCCACAACAAATAGGGGAAGCCTTGCAGGGCAATTGTCTGAGCCACCACACAAACGCCCGCCTCCTGAGCCCTTGACCTCACCCTTTTCAGAGGAGCCACCCCTGACCCCGATGGAACAACTTCCCCCAGGGCAGCCTGCCTGACCCTTCTGCTCCCGTCAGCCACACCCTCGAGGCAAGGCTCCTTGCTTCGGGTCCATTCCGTAGACCCTCCCATCGATCCTGGATCAAATGAGCGGGTGGCCCTCGCTCTCCCCCCGACAGATGTTACGCTGGCCAAGAACGGATACCACAGGCTCGGGTGGTGCCTCTTCAGGTGCCTCTTCAGGTGCCTCTTCAGGGCCATCGTTGACAGGTGCTTCAGGTCATTGCCCCTGTGCACCAGCACCGCACACAGCACCGCACCACGCGGGGGTTAGTAGGAAGAGACCGAAAGTGCCTCCAAACATTGAGGTTGAACCGTGGCCCACTAACGGTTCCAGGGGAGGGAGGATGAAAGGTTGCTGCTGGGTGTGCCACGGAGCTGGCAATGGAAGATGGAGTGATGGGTGGACTGCAGGCAGGGACAGCACCACCGGTAGTTTGGGATGGGGACAGGCTGGAGGTTTTCTCAAACCCAAACCATTCCTCCAAGGATCCCTTGGCCTCCTCTTCCCTCAAATTTTTCAGGAGTTCCTCTTCCACCACCGGCAAGACCTCTGCGGCCTCCTCCTCTGCGGCCGCAACTGGTGATTTTTGGGGAGCGGGAGTCTCTGCTGATCCAGAGTCCTTCACAGCACTGTTTCCTGTGCTGCAACTGGGACAATCTCTGCACTTCCCCCCATGATCACTCTTGTCCCCCACCTGAAGCCTCATCGTGCCAGCAAACAACAATTGAGAAGAAGAACGGAGATGACACTGTGAACCCTCAGCTGAGGTGCCCACCGAGCTTGGCCCCAGGGCCTGGCAGCAGCCCTGGCACCAGAGGAAGGGAAGGACTAGAGCCCTAGCCCACCACTCCCACAGACCTGAACAGATCAGGCATTAATGTGAGCCCTCAGCCGAGGTACCCACTGAGTTTGGCCCCAGGGCCTGGCAGCAGCCCTGGCACCAGTGGGAAGGAGGGACTAGAGCCCTAGCCCACCACTCCCACAGACCTGAACAGATCAGGCATTAATGTGAGCCCTCAGCTGAGGTACTCACCGAGCTTGGCCCCAGGGCCTGGCAGCAGCCCTGGCACCAGTGGGAAGGAGGGACTAGAGCCCTAGCCCACTACTTCCACAGACGTGAACAGATCAGGCACTAATGTGAGCCCTCAGCCAAGGTGCCCACTGAGCTTGGCCCCAGGGCCTGGCAGCAGCCCTGGCACCAGAGGGAAGGAGGGACTAGAGCCCTAGCCCACAACTCCCACAGACTTGACCCGATCAGGCACTGATCAATAATCAATATGAGCCCTCAGCCAAGGTGCCCACTGAGCTTGGCCCCAGAGCCAGGCAGCAGCCCTGGAACCAGAGGAGATAGATCCCTATCCCCCAAATCCAAGCTGAATTATACTCTCAGTCTCTCTCCCCAAAGGCTAGCAAGTGGCAAGCAAGAGCTCTGTCCCACTCCACTGCTCACTGAAAGTGAAACCCAGCCTGGGAGCCCATGGCTATTTATAAGCACAGGTCCCATTGAGCAACGCAGGAGGTCTGTGTTTGGCCATCAGAACTGCCTATCAGGGTTTGCAGGGATGAGATTGGAGTGCCCATGGGTATAGGACACCCCCTTCCCCCTCCTTCCCCTGGGTGTCTTCTCCCTACTTGTAACCTCTTTGCAGCTCCGTGGTTGGAAGGAAGACCTGTCGATCAAGGAAAAGCTGGGCTTCCATTCAGGTTTCCAGGGCGACAGAAGGAGTGCAGACAGAGTTCAGGCATTCCCCCGGCTCCGTTGCCAGGGGAATTGATTGCTGGTGCCTGAGTGTCTGGCTTCCTGAACTGCAGCTGAATGCACTGAACCAGGCTTTTACCGACTGCTGTTTCGTTGGCTGTGGCCGATAACGAACCGCCGGATTGCGATCACGCCAACGCCATTTTCGTGGGTTTTTGAAGTTCGTAATGAGGTTCATGCCCATCTCTAGTTTCAGGTACTTACCACACCTTTCTCTGGCTCTTATGGTAATCAGAACTTATATCTCTATATGGAGCAAGAACCCCAGTGTCAGAAGGGAATAACCTGATAGAAGTTAGGTAAATAGTGGAAAAAACAGTTTTGTATACACACACACACATTCTATGTGACTGGTCAAAATTTGCATGGATTTTAAAAAGATTTTAAAAATAACCTAGTTTATAAGGGCTAATACTATGAATATAGAAAAAAGCACAAACAGTTCTCTACTCTGGTGCCATATATGTATCTCTGAGTACAATGCTTACTGCAGATAGTCCTTAATTCTTAGGTTATTTATAAGGTGGCCTAAGCAGTGGGGTTTCTCCAGCTTAGAGTTGTTGGTGGATATCTCAGTGCACCTAGTTTAGAATTCAGATTAGGGAAATTTCAGGTATCCATGGAGTAACTGTGTTTACTGATATCCACCCCCCCAGCCCCAAATTGACAGTGAGAGTCTAAGGAACAGAGATGGGCATGAACCAGAAAAAAACTGAACCAGATGGTTCATGGTTCATCAAATTTCACAAACCGTGAACCACAAACTTTCACAAACCTGCCCCTGGTTCGCAAACCAGTTTGTTTGGTTCATGAAAATGTCACATCCAGGTCAGAAAATCATCACTTCAGGGCCAGCAGAAGGTCACTTTTGTGCCAGCAGAAGGTAGTTTCCGGGTCAGCAGAAGCTCTGCAGGAAGTCCATCCCCTGTTGCCTAGGAAACTGATTTATTGGCACCAGGTTGTCTGCAGTGACAAACCAAAAAATGAACCAAACGAACCAGCCTAAAAGTTCATGGTGGTTCGTCAGAAATGGGATCTGACGAACTGTGGTTCACGAACCATTAACCTGCCTTATTCATGCTTAACTTTGGTTCGTATTTCTGTTCATGTCCATCTCTACTAAGGAATCAGTGGTGAATATTAAATCTTTTTATTTGTTCATAAAATCTGTCCATAGACAGCTCATTTGGGTTATTGAGAAAATAATATGGATACATCTAGCTAATTACAGGGACTAATGTTGATGTATATGCAATATAGCAGCTTTCAGAACTTTTTTTACATTAGGAAATTAAATTTGATATGCTACAATTTTAATTGCTTTCATTTCATGGGTATAAATATTAATAAATAGATGCTCTTGGATTTTTCTAACTGTGTGGTGTGAGTGCATTAGCATTCCTTTAGTTTGTTTTTGGTTGGCTATAAAGTGGGAATAAGCAAGCTATGGCTCATGACAAGACAGATACGGTTCTTCACAGACCATACATGGCTCTTTTGCTGCATAATCTCACCAGCAGGTGCACGGACCTGACAGGGCAGGAGAAGGGGAGCTGAGATGAAGGAGAAGAGGTCCATGATGCCATCTACCTGCTGGGCCTCTTGTTGATGACCAGCCACTCTGGAGCTGGTGAGAGGAAGCAGCAAGTCAACCAGAGGTGATGGAATTTCATCAGCTGAGGAGAGAAGGTGGAGCTGAAAAGGACAGATACCCCAGTGAGGAAATAAAGCACAGGAGGTCAATTTTATATATTTTCCTCCCCTTTCCCCTTCATCCCCTTTAGATCACCCATTTTCTCCCTCACCACTGGGAGTCAATGGGAAGGCAGAACCATCAGCAGCAACTGAAGAGAAAGAGAGTGTGAGGTAGAAGAAAGGAAAGGGAAATAAACAGAAGCAGCTCCTCCACATGCTAGGCTTCTCTGCACCTTTACCGAGTATCCTGTTTTGATCTGTAGCAGTACTGCTGCCAATGTTGGCTGCCAACGTATTTGTTTGTTTACCAGCTTGAAAACACGCTATAGTTTTCTCAATGGCTTTTAACTATGCGGAGTTAGCTCCTTGATGCTTTTGTTAAGTATGCATGACAGGTTGGACAAGATGCAGAATGGCACGGAAACAGTCACTGTAAGCTTTTTTTAAAAAAAAAACCTGGCGTAAAACAAATGTCATAATAGCATAAAAGAATAATCAGAATTCATGTTTCTGTGAAAAGAACACAGGAAGAGATAAAGCAGTGCTCACTGAATATTACAGAAACTCCAAAGAAATGAAAATGTACAAAGTTTGTGCAACCCTCGAAAACAAATGTCCTCCTGGACTCATTCTTTGAGAAACTTCCATCTCTGTTTCTACTGGAGGCAAGATGAGAATTAGGGGAAAGTGCTTTGGCATTGTGCCCCAAGCCAATATAACTGATGCCTCTGCTACATAGTTATTCATTTTCTTCTCATTCCTAAAAGGTAAATAATTCTGTTTCTAGCTGTGTGAAACATGTATAGTACATTTTTTTCTTCTGAATTTTCAGATATTTATTTGCTGCCTTTCAATATAAAATATTCATGGTGGCTAATAACAGTAAAGCATAAAATCAGACATTAGGACAGTAAGATTCTTTAAATCATAGAAATAATTTAATAAAACTTCAGTAGCAGCATCTGGACAGAGAGAAAAGATATGCCAAAATACATTTGTTTGACTGAGCATTTAATGTATAGCAAGAATAATGTGTGCCTATTAGTGGTGGGAATTAACCAAATTACAACCCAAAGTTCATCATAAACCTGGCCAGTTCAGCATTCATGAACGCGTGGCTCGTGGGGCCTCATTTTTCACAAATTTCCATGACTTTTTTGACTAGTTTGTTAAGGGCTGTGATTGGTTCGTGAAGCCAGACATCCTGGCACCAGTCTATTAATTCCCTAGGCAATGGAAGGCATGAACGTCTGCAGAGTCTGCAGACCCTTCCGCAGCCATGGAAACATCAATCTTAGCCCTCAAAACTTTGATAGGCAGCTCTGCCTGCCAACCGGAGAACTCCCATTCTTCTCTATGAGAGCAACGAGTATATAATAACCAGCTCTCCGCTGTGTGCTTTCATTTTCCAATAGGCAGAGGCAGAAGGAGGAAGTGTTACTGGAATTTGGAGTGAGGGAAGGCATTTTGGGGAGCTTTTTGGTAGAGTTGCTGGCTTGCTGCTCAAAAAGAGACTGATAAAACAGTGTAGTGGTGTCCTAGACTGAGGGCTTTTTTTATTAGCTCCATGAGGGTTAGAGTGAGGGGCAAGGGTGGTCACGGAGGGAAGAAGTCCCAAGCTCATCCTTCCATCCCACCAGTGCCTAGCAATAGTGATGAGGTCTCAGAGTCAGAGCCTCTTTTTCAAGATCTGCTTGTGGGGATCGAGGAGGAGGAAGAAGAGTTGTCAGCGTTGCCAGAGGAAGAACAGCTGCAAAAGTTTTCGAGGAGGAGGGATCTCAGGGTGCATCGGGGGTGGGTGGGTTGGAGAAACATCCAGCTCCTCCACATCCCAACCTCTTGGGGCTGTCCCTGCCTGAAGTCCATCCCTAACTGCGTCCTCCCAGCCACATCCGTTCCAGTCCCCATTTCAGGCACATCTGTCCCCGTACCCATTTCAAAACCCTCCCCAATGATCCCTGTGCGGTGCGTTACCAGCACTGTGATGTCTTGGTGCATAGGGGCTTGGACCCCAAGCACCTGTTTTCCAGTGATCTCCACAGGCATCTGTAGAGGCACCACCCAAGTCTGTTGCCTCTGGAGCAAGAACAATCGAGCAAGGGAATGAATAGGGCTTCTGAGTAGGGAGAAGGGGGAGTGGAATGGGAGTCCACCCCAAGGAAGAAAACTCACACTAGGCCTGAGGGTGCTGTGGGTGGGAGTGGAACTTCCAGACAGGCTCCCTTTCAGGAGGTTGTTCCCTCAGGGTCAGTGGCACAGCCAAGGAAAGAAAACCAGGGGAGAATTCAGGAGGTGCTCACTCATGTTGTCGTGGAGATGATTGCCCTGGATGGACTATCTTTTTCTGTCATGGAGGGATGAGCTTTTGGTGGGTGCTGCCTCATGTAACCCCCAGGTATACCATGCCCTCACAGTGGACCGTTGGCTGGCAACCGTTGGATGGCTTTGCCACCCATCTACTGCTCTGTGGTAAAGCTGGTCTGTAATTAGCTGTCCAGAGCAAAAGGGCAAACAGTGCACTTCACAGCGGACCTGTGGAGCATCCATCAGCATGGCTACCTTGCCCTCACTGTCCAATGGTGGCAACTGGAGAACCTCTGAACCCTCAAGGTAAAATCAGGGCCCTGGGAGGAGGGGACAGCCCTGCTGCCGGGCTACAGAGTGGTTCTACTTCAAGTGCAGGGGTTGGATGAGGACCACATGGGGGGAGGAACATTGCCATTGCAATCAAGGCTGAACTTATGGACTGGGTGCCCACGGGTGATGTTGTCCATGGCTGCATGGTCACATTCAGCAGTAGAATTTTAGTGGAAGCCATGGATGTTATGTCCCTTGAGGGAATCAACTGACTTGCATACAAACTGCACCTGGTCATGAGGGATACTCTCAGGCTGGGTCAGAACATCAATCCCACCTGGGACCAGGGAACGTTGGACACATGTGACTTGTTGGACAGCTTCCAGCTTCTGGCTGGCTACTTTCCCAACAGCATTAATTCTTCCCAGCAGCTACACAAGAGGTGGGGGAGGAGGGGATCCTGAATACCAGCTCTTCAAAGACATGTCCATCCTTTGGAACTCCACCTATGTCATGATGGCTTGTTGGAGCAAAGAAATGTGGGGCAGGATATGTCCTCTGTGCCCATTGTGCTGGGGGAAGAGGAGTTCATCATTAGCTCCTTGAACTGGCCAGCCCTCTCCTAAATGCTGTATTTTAATATTTATATGCTGTATTTTATGCTGTATTTTAAAATTTATATCTGCCAATTTTAATTGTATATGGAATAATGTTTTTATGTTTTTATTGTTTTTAATCTTTACGTAAAAATCGTATGTTGTTACACTGCCCTGAGCCTGTCTGATGGGGAGGGCAGTCTAGAAGTATAATAAAATAATAAATAATAATAATAAATGGTGCATGTCCTGGAGCTGTTTCAGGAGACCTCCTACCTCCTCTGTTCCTACATGGCTAGCTTGGGTCAAGCCATCCCCCTGATCTGCATGCTGGACCAGGTGCTGGCCAAAGAACTGGAGCAGGGAAAAACTGTTCTCCCCAGAGTCAGGGACTTGGTGAGAAGGTTGCAGGAAGGTGTGGCCACCCACTTGCAACCTCTCTGCAAAGAGGTGGTGTACAGACTCGCCTGCATCTGTGACCCCTGTAGAAAGGGCAGCATTGCCATGCACCATCCTGAGCACCAGCTATGGACATATGACCTCTGCAGAGAGGTGCACAGTTTTCAGGCCAAATGATTTGGCCAGTGAGAAGAGGGCATGGAAGAGGGACTGATGGTGAAGGAGGAGGAGGAGGACGATCAGCCCAGCACCCCAAGCCATGAAAGCCCATTCAAGAATATCCTGTCTCCTCAAATATCTTCTCCTTCCCAAGATTAACCTCCTCTCATAGACTGTGTCTGTTCTCCTCTCCTTGAAAAGAATATTCCTGTGTCCCCAAGATCATCTTCTGGACTGAGGGAGGATACCAAGGGGGGGGGGCTGTAAAGGTGGGCAGGGGCAAGGAGTTAGTGATGAGTAGTTGGGAGAAACAGTGAGTTGGAGAGATAAGAGAGCATGACAAGGTCAGAGAAAAAGGGAGTGACACTGGCCATCCCAAGGGAGGGAGGAAGGGATCCATGGTGTCTCCAATCCCCCTCCTTCATCCATATCGGAGGCTTTCCTTGAGCCCTAACCACTACCCAGGCCAACCAGGAGGGCATGCAACCCCCAGGCTCTGACAAATCTGGCCAGAAGCCTGACACAAATCAATTATCGTTTGTGGCTGGCTAATGGACCTGCTCTGCACCCGCCGCTCATGTCTGGACCCAGCCCTGGTGGGTTAATTGTCCTCCCCTTACTGGGCTACCCCTCCCTGGACCTTGGGGAGTTATCGGGGCTCTGAGCCACCCCAGTCTCTGTTCTGCTGCCAGACTCAGTCGCCCAACCTCAGGCTCCCTTTCAGCCACCCCGTCAGTGAGGTGGCTTATGGCTGACCTAAGGCGGGGAACTACCCACAATGCCAACTTACATCTCCTTTCCCCACAGTCCTCCATTGGCAGCCGTCCCCGGCTGCATCTGAGGGCCAAGCTACACATGACAAATGACACTTGAATGGCAAGTGTATTTCTCCCTGTTCACTTGCCCTCCACTCAATCCACTTGCCATTCAAGTGTCATTTGTCATGTGTAGCTTGGCTCTCAGTTGTGGGAGATCCCCGGCTGCATCTCATTTTGCAGTTTTTTTTCCTCATAAACATGGTAAAGAAGCTGCTGGTTAAAGGAGCCCTCAGATCTGCTTAACTCTGAAATTAAGATTTCTTCTACTCTGTATTGGATCCTTGCTAATGCTATATCTTTGTAAACTTGTGTTTACTTACCCTATGGCATTCTTCATGGAAATATCCTTGATATTGACTGTACTAATCTCACACTGTGTGAGTTTCAGTACTTGAGTTTCAGTAAGAAAGGCAGAATACAGATGACATGAATAAAAATAAAGAAATAAAAAATAAAATACCTTTTGTACTATGTAATAGTTACCTCCTTTTCCAGCCAGCAGGAATTTTGAGGTCAACACTAAACAGGAGTGTAGCAGAACAGCCCCACTGACCTGGGAGCATTGCCCCTCCTTGCCCTCTGGGGTTCACCAGTGGCAGTCCAAGTCTCCACCTGGCACATGCCTCCCTCTACCCTCAGAGGGTCTTTTGCTCCTTCTCTCTTGCATCCACTGCCACCACTTGGGCATTGTGGGAATTGCCTGTGGGGAGGACCAAGAGACTCCCCACTGCCCTGCCATGTGGCCTGTTTTCTCCTACCCAGCACCTGGTTACTACAAGGACTGTCTACTGCACTGAGGGATCAGCCAATTGCCAATAGAACACCCTCTTCCTGTGGCACCTGTTTTAGGTAGCGTGGTTGAGCAGTGGGAGTCTACGTGGTACAAACCAACAGCTACCAGCACATAAGAGTGTTTTTAAAAAACATTTAAGAGAAAAAATGTTCACACACATTTAAGCACAGTTCCTATGCCAGCAAAGGAACTCAAAAAGACATGGGTGAAAATGCAGTTCCTCTTTCTCTCCCTTTATATGTGCCTAACTTAGACCGTCTGTTTAAGCACACTGTCTCTCTCAGAAAGTTCCAGCTTATTAAGAGGTCTTCATACCTTTCCTGGTTCAAGCCTCCAACGTCCACACGATCAATAGCCACACTTGCAAGGGACCATCTCTCAGCTTCTTCAGCTCTCAGCTCAAATCAGCCAAAAAAGAAAGCCTCCTTCCTGTGTCAGGAGATTTTATTTTCTCCCTTTGCCCACCCCCTGGGCAGGTCAAAGGGGCAGGTCAGAGAAGCTTTTCCCAGAGGTTCCAGGAAAAAAACCTTTCTAGCATTTTAGTCCTCCAAGTCTTCCCCCGTGCGCACATGCGCGCACACACACCCCTGGAAGGGTAAACTTCTAACAAAAAGGCTTCTGGCCATATCTGCATAGGGTATGGTTTAGAAAGCATGTGATTTTTCCTCTCCCCTCCCATATGTTCTCAGTTAAGAGACATATTTTAGACTTTGGGTGACACAGCAGAAACCTGCAAATTATCATTATCATTATCATTATCATTATCATTATCATTATCATTGTCATTATCATTATCATTATCATTATCATTATCATTATCATTATCATTATCATTATCATTATCATTATCATTATTTATTACATTTCTAACTCGCCCTTCCCACAAGCAGGCTCAGGGCAAGGTACAGCAGTTATAAAAATATAATAAAAATATTAAAACATGTATTGTCGAAGGCTTTCACGGCCGGAGAACGATGGCTGTTGTGGGTTTTCCGGGCTGTATTGCCGTGCTCTTGGCATTGTAGTTCCTGACGTTTCGCCAGCAGCTGTGGCTGGCATCTTCAGAGGTGTAGCACCAAAAGACAGAGATCTCTCAGTGTCACAGTGCCAAGACCACGGCAATACAGCCCGGAAAGCCCACAACAACCATCGTTCTCCGGCCGTGAAAGCCTTGCTCAAATCAGCCAGCAGTTATAAGTGAACACCCAGTTTTTAAAAAGTCTTACCTTTTTTGTGTTAATTAAATCTGTGTTATGTTATTTCATACATGTGCATATACAAAGCCTTATGGGGGTATAGTTCTCCCCTCATATCATTTAATGACCTGACCTGACCATCCATGACTCCAGGTAGAATCAATCTCACCTATTATGCTGATGCTTAATCTCTTGTAAGGTAAGGAAGTAAAGCTCTATCACTGTAGCTATTGCACAGCTGCAAGGCTGTTCAACAGTTGTCTGATGTGGTTAGTGGACAATTGAATATATCAGAGGTTTGGCTAACAGACAATCTATTAAACAAGATATGTTCAACAATGGAACATGTTTGTTGTGAAGTTTGTGGCATCTGTAGAGGAAAGGAAACATGTGAAAGATCCCCAGTGCTGCAAGTGGATTGCACAATCCAACCCTTGTGCCTGACTCTCCTCTAAAGGAAGTTCTACAGGATGGGGACAAACTCTCCATGGAATAAGGTAAAATATATATATATATGATGGTGAAGTGGTTAGGAGGACTGAGCTACTAGGGAAAGATAAATTACATTGCTTCAGAGGATGTCCAGGAATATGGGAAGATGTATACTCACCTCTGCAGGAGTATACCGTATACCCTGCAGCTGTGGACAAGTTTACATCAGGACCACAAAGCGTAGCATCCAGACAAGAATAAAAGAACATGAAAGACTCTGCAGACTTGGACAACCTGAAAAATCAGCAGTGGCTGAACATAGCCTAACACAAACAGGGCACAGTATCTTATTCCAGGACATCAAAATACTGGACAACACTTCCAACTACTTTGTCAGACTGCACAGGGAAGCCATTGAAATTCACAAGCATAAGCAAAACTTCAACAGGAAAGAAGAAACCTTAAGAATGAACAGAGCATGGTTTCCAGTTCTGAAAAACACCAGGCTAACAAAACACTCTACACCCGACAATAGCCCTGCGGAGAAGATTAGCACATCAAGCACCAATCCATATGCAAAAGAACCTCCTCAGGATACAGTGAAGCCTCCTGCCATTAGCATTCCACACCCTGGGAAACTCTTACAGGATGACTCAGCTCAACCCCACCCCTCCTGAGTAGATATAAATGACCTGCCAACACCTTTTCCACACTGTGACACTGAGAGATCTCTGTCTTTTGGTGCTACACCTCTGAAGATGCCAGCCACAGCTGCTGGCGAAACGTCAGGAACTACAATGCCAAGACCACGGCAATACAGCCCGGAAAACCCACAACAGCCATCAATATTAAAACAATTAATAAAACAACAGTTCATCATAAAATCAACAAACAGATAATAACTGTCCCAAGATGGGATCAATTCTAGATTCCTGCCCATCAACATACAGGAGGAGAGAAACGGACATATAATGTACTGCAACCCATACGTGGGTCAGCAAATGAATGGGCACTACATAGCCTCGTGCTTGTACCCATATGTTGAGCAGCTGGCCAGTGGACACTGTATAACCCCACACTCAGTGGGTGCCTGGTGGGAGGCTCAGTGAGGATCTCATGCTGGCCTCAACCATACTCCTGGTGGAACATCTCTGTCTTACAGGTCCGCTGAAATGATAGAAGATCCTGACGGGCCTGGGTGTCCTCAGAAGAAAGTTCCACCAGGTTGGGGCCAGGACCAAAAAGGCCCTGGCCCTGATTGAGGCCAACTGAGCCTCCCTGGGGGCCAGGGACCACCAGCAGATGTTTTCCAGCTGATCGGAGCATTCTCCGGGGCACATACGGGGAGTGGCAGTCCTTTAGGTATGCTGGTCCCAGTCCATTTAGGGCTTTATAGGTCAAAACCAGCACCTTGAACCGAATCCAGAATTCCACGGGGAGCCAGTGGAGCTGCTGCAGAATTGGTGTAATATGTGTCCTACAAGGAACACCCATCAAAATATGTGCAGCAGGATTCTGGACCTGCTGTGGTCTCTGGATCAAACCCAAGGGCAGCCTTGCATAGAGCGAGTTACAGTAATCTAACCTGGAGGTGACCGTTGCATGGATCACTGTCATTAGGGGGCTAGCCGCCCAGCCCTCCGAAGATGGAAAAAAGCAGCCTGGGCAACCGTCGCAATCTGGGCCTCCATGGATAAGGAGGAATCCAGGATCATGCCCAAACTCCTGAATGATGGTATGGGCACAAGTGGTGCCTCCCCCAAAACCTGAGAGATGGATCCACTCCTCCAACAGTCCACGGCCCACGTACAGGACCTCCATCTT